>NC_056731.1:501361466-501518966 GCF_019279795.1 Protopterus annectens | reverse complement strand
TAACAGAAAGTTCACACCGGGGATCACACCAACAGCACTACTAGATAGGGGCCAAGGGTACTAGCTGCTAGTACAAGGGTCTAAGGAACTACTAAAGGGGCGGTGAATATCGCACAATGTGGCTGGGCTAATATATGCCTTCGGGCAGATAGCCCAGTACCAACCTATGAACCTATGAATGCAGAATATGTTGTGTGAGAGATGTTCCATATAAATATCTGTACTTTGTGAATAACTTTTAATTTAAAACTTATGTAAATGCTTGTAATCATCAAAAAATATGAAGGAAACTCACATTTAATTTCTTTAATATATTTAATTGAAATGCAAATATGCTTGCTATAAATGTTCCTTTTCTAATGTTGTTCTCAGCCACCCTTAAGGTAACCTAACAACGAATGCCTGAGTTTCTATTGGCCCAGGTTCAACCCGCTGAAGACTGGAGTTCATCCATAGGAGATTACTGTCAGTCAGCTGTGCCAGCAGTGATTTTGGGTGAATTTCCTACTTCTTTGAGTTAGTGCGACCATAGAGTTGTTATATATTAGTTCAGGGGGGTGCGGAGGGGGCTTGCCCCCATTCATAAAACACTTAAAGTGTTTTTCAGCACTTTTATCCGCAAATGCAGTTTGAGCATCCCTATCCTCAGTGCATTTACTGTTGCCCACTCATAGTAGAAGTGCTAACCTCATACCATGTTTTGCAAGTTCATTTGTAACATTGGTTTACATATGTTTAAAGATTGGAAAAATCAAACGTATTCAATGATTACAATCCAAACAAATGTTTTTTTATTTTCTGTATATCTATAAAGTGTTTTTATATTTACTACATTGTATTAAATGCCTCTTTTGCTGATTTTCTATTACTTGCATCTAGGTACACATTTGCTTGTATTGTTTTATTGTTTGCTGAAATTTTCTTGAACTGTGGAGCTTTTCTCCTCTGGCCTCTGCTGAAAAAGGGCAATAGCTCAGTCAGACTATCCCAGTCAACAAATGTCAAATAAATAAAAAAATACAGTCCATACCTTTGTCAGAATTATCTGCATTAAATAGTTAGAATAACACAAAGAATCTAAAATCTGATGTCTTTTGGACAAGTGAGAAAACTATGTTATTTTTTATTGATTTACATTTACTTAGTGTGGTAGCAGACTTATCACAGCAAACCATTTGCAGGTACAACCACTGTTTAAATATCCGCATATATAAGAAATTTACATTAAAAAGAGTATTTTTACATAGGTATGTCTTTTATTCAAGCAGTGATTACAGCACTGAAGAAAAAAATTAATGTGTACCACCTGAGTTAATTATTCCCAGAAGTATATTCAAAAACCTCCTGCCAGTATGCCAAGTTATAAACATCTGAGCACTTGTTACAAGAAAATGAGAATAAAATAAGGAAGGATGAGAAAGCATGCAGACAGAGGAAGATGAGGGAGTGTTTAGATGTTCTAGCCAGTAGTGAAGCACATGCATTCAGATTTGTCATACAGATAGTTTTTGAGCTTAGCTATGAAGGTGGTGGAGGTAGACAGTTTTTAAAGCAGGGGGAGAGGAACTCCCAGATCTTTGGTACAAGAATGGAGAAAGAAGTGTGGAATGTAATGCAGTTCAAGTTAGGGGTTTGGGGGGGGGGGGGTAAAAAGGGAGAGATGTTTAAGGTTGCAGGGTGTGTTTTTTGTTAAGTGATTGGCGGCAAGATGTCAGGAGGAGTCTGGTTACAGCAGTTTGAATGTGAGAGAACCAAAGAAAATAACTGTAAGGTCACAAAGTCTTTAATGCCTATTTCTCACTTAGTTCTTCATTGGCACATATGTGGTCCCATATGCTTGTGGGATGTCATGATACTAAATCAAGACAGGTCATGAATATTTCTATAATGTCACTCAAAGTCAGGAATACAAGGAAATCACAAGAGTTATATAAATGGCCCTGCCAAAGTGAAATACTGGTTTGAGCAGATAAACATGTATCTCAATATTTTTCTCATTGTTCCATTAAATCTTCTAGTTTATGCTTTAATTGTGTTTATGGATATCCTTATTATCTTAGAGAGGATAACAATGGTGTTAAAAGAAAAGCCCATTTAACAATTAATATTCTAATTTAGATTTTGATGAAAATTATCAGATATTTCATCTTTTAGTCACTAAAGTTGTGATCATGGCTACTATTTTAGACTTTTTTTATTTAAATCCTCAAACTTCTGACTAGAAACAGAAAAACTGTTGTTTGTTTTTTTTTTTTTTTATTAATCTCTAACATGGGTAAAGTGAATTAACACAGTTTAGATAACAACTTGTAACGGAGTATTTAATTATATGCAGCTGTAACTTGATCTTTGACTGCTGTGGTTTAACCTTTTCTTTTCAAAGATTTTTAATTATTTATTTATTTATTAATTTAATTTTGTTAACTAGGTATGTAAGCTGATCAAAGTACCCTTTTCAGCAATGTCCCAGGCCATGAGGCAGAGACACATACATAAATGAAATACAGCTGTTTGCTGATAAGAATAGGAGGTATTTTAAATGTAAGGGAGTTATATAAGGGAGTAACATACATAATTACAAGAAATGCACAATGAAAGCAGTAAATTATAATAATAATAATAATAATATACACAGTTACAGTAAGAGCAGTACTTATTTAAAACTTCATTAAAACAAGATCTGTGTAATGAGAAACTCAAAGTGCATCAGAACAAATGAAGGTTTACCACTGCCAATAAAATATATACATCATGTTTGCTTCTGTAAGTAAAGTTTGTTTGTTTTTTGAATCTTGTTAACATTACCTGCTTTTCTAAAATCAACAGGTAGTGAATTCCAAGTATCAGGCTTGTTTTCAAGAAGGCTTTCACACTGGACAGATACATTATAGGGGAACTTGATAAGCTAAACAGCTTTTTTGGCTTCTAAATGAGTGTGTTGAGTTTTCAACATTATAGGGGAACTTGATAAGCTAAACAGCTTTTTTGGCTTCTAAATGAGTGTGTTGAGTTTTCAAAGTGGGAAGTTAGTAAGAATAATTTAGAGATCAGAAGTGCAGATCTTTGTGCTTTTTGGATATCTGTACAATTATGTTATTAATATACCGAGAAAGGTAAATAAATCTTGGAATTCCATTTTCATTTTTTCTGTAAAACAGATATATTTTATGATGAGTTTTAAATTAATATGGAAAAATTATATTCCAGCCTTGAAATAAAAACATTAAGGACTATGTCTTGCTTAGGAGTTAGTACAATGAAACTCTTAGAGTCAGCTTGTTGCTTGGAAGGTAAAACATGGGAAATCATACATACAGTTTTTAGTTAGCTGGGTACCATTTCAGACTAAGTTACAACATAGCGAAAGTATATATACATTCAGTAACAATAGATATTCCCATTCTTTTATTGAAGAAAGTGATAAATCATTGGGATCTTTTATTATGAAAATAGGGGTATTGTGGAGCTTTTTTGTTGCACAAAGAAGCATACAGTAATATTGATTTTCTGGGTATTTATGGTAGGCTTACTACAGGATGGCTAATTCTGTAGACGTCTAAAAGTCTGATGGTAATAGTTCTTTTAGTGGTGAGATAGGTCATGTGACTTTATTACAATGACACTTTGCATATGAGAAATTGACATAATGTGGATCTGTTGGAAGATCCTTAATGACTACAGAAAAGAGCAAAAGGCAAAGTCTTGAGCCTATGGGAAACCACCTTAGGGTTCATGTACAGGACAGGGTCTGAAAAGATGAAACAGTTAAGGCTCATCTAATCAAATAGTCTTTGAACCAGTTACAGACGTCATCAAAGAAGTCTTGAGCCCATGGGAAACCACCTTAGGGTTTATGTACAGGACAGGGTCTGAAAAGATGGAATAGTTAAGGCTCATCTAATCAAATAGTCTTTGAACCAGTTACAGACATCATCAAAGAAGTCTTGAGCCTATGGGAAACCACCTTAGGGTTCATGTACAGGACAGGGTCTGAAAAAATGAAATAGTTAAGGCTCATCTAATCAAATAGTCTTTGAACCAGATACAGACGTCGTCAAAGAAGTCTTGAGCCTATGGGAAACCACCTTAGGGTTCATGTACAGGACAGGGTCTGAAAAGATGAAACAGTTAAGGCTCATCTAATCAAATAGTCTTTGAACCAGTTACAGACGTCGTCAAAGAAGTCTTGAGCCCATGGGAAACCACCTTAGGGTTCATGTACAGGACAGGGTCTGAAAAGATGAAACAGTTAAGGCTCATCTAATCAAATAGTCTTTGAACCAGTTACAGACGTCGTCAAAGAAGTCTTGAGCCTATGGGAAACCACCTTAGGGTTCATGTACAGGACAGGGTCTGAAAAGATGAAATAGTTAAGGCTCATCTAATCAAATAGTCTTTGAACCAGTTACAGATGTCGTCAAAGAAGTCTTGAGCCCATGGGAAACCACCTTAGGGTTCATGTACAGGACAGGGTCTGAAAAGATGGAATAGTTAAGGCTCATCTAATCAAATAGTCTTTGAACCAGTTACAGACGTCGTCAAAGAAGTCATGAGCCCATGGGAAACCACCTTAGGGTTCATGTACAGGACAGGGTCTGAAAAGATGAAACAGTTAAGGCTCATCTAATCAAATAGTCTTTGAACCAGTTACAGACGTCGTCAAAGGAGGCACCAAATTTGAGTTGAGACAGACGATTATGATTAACATTCCGAATCACCTAGAGTCATATTTACACTGTTGAGTGGCTAGCCCTATAGCCCTACCATGCCATGCACTCTGTGATCTGGGTTCTCCTATACTGAGGATACTGCATACCACAGTAGACACTCAAAGTGGTTGGTCTATAGAACTCCTCCCCCTACAGAGCACCACAGAGAGCCTGTGAAGAAGCTCAGAGGCAGATGTAAGGAGTACTTCCAGCAGCTTCTGAATGAAGAAAACCCCATAGAAGCTGTACTGCCCTAGACACTGACTACAATGAAAGAAGAGGAAGAGCCAACCCTAGAAGAAAGAAGAACAGCTCTAATGAAAATGAAGTAAGGGAAAGCAGCAGGCTCAGATGAGGTTATATCAAATCTGATCAAGATGTTGGGTGAGATGGGAAGACATGGCTCCTGTGGGAACTCACAGCAGTATGGCGAGGAAGACATATCCCAGATGATTGGAGAATAAGTATACTTGTGCCAATGTACAAGAACAAAGGGGACATCCATAACTGTGGGCAGTACAGAGGTATCACACTCCTGTCAAAATACATGAAAGTTGTGGACAGGGTGAGTGATAAATGAAAATGCAAAGGAGTAGAAAGTAAGATGGGAAACGAGCAGTAATGATTTAGTTCAGGATGCAACAGAACTGACCTGATGTTTGCAGCGAGACAGATAGTTAAAAAGAGGCTAGAGATGAGGAAAGAGTCCAACTAGGCATTCCTAGACTTGGAGAAAGTGTACAACAAGGTCCCAAGAAAACTGATTTGGGCAGTATTGTGGGGATTCAAATTCTCAGAAACATTGGTAGAATTAGTGCAGACTATGTACAAGGACCCAATGACTCAAGTACTAACAGTGTTTGGTCTCACAGAGGAGTTTCCAGTGGGAATGGGTGTGCATCAGGGTTCGGCTCTGTGTCCACTGCTATTCATAATAGGTTCAAAGGATGATACTAGGCTATTGGCCCGTAGGCGCTTATAAGCCTAGCCAAGACTTTTGCCCATGTTCCCACAAAGTCACCACCTGTTTCCCCTATCCAACAGGGACACAAGTGGGATCCCAGAGGTGTATTTTCTGTTTCCCATCCAGTAGTCCAGGTTCCTTAAGAGTGCTAGAGAGGTACTTTGCTTGACATGAAGAGGGAGTCTATTCCAGAGATGGGGGAGTCTTTGGAACACAAAACTATCCTGGCAACAAGTTTTATTAATGTCACAGACCAGGTTAAGGCCTTGTGTGCAGGTTGATGAGTGGTGTTTGACTTACCGATATGCAGCAACTCCATGAAGGCTGGGTCTGAGTCTTGTATGCCAGACACAGGTCACCTCTGAGCAGTCTGTACGAGACTGAGTAGGGGGACAGGGGTTTTAGCCTATCTGTATAGGATAGGTGTTTGAGACCCTGGATTTTCCTGGTAAGGAACCTCTGTAGTCTTTCCAACTGCTGCATGTGCTTGGCATAGTACATGCCGAAGGGGGCACTGTACTTGATAATGGATCTGATAAGGGAGGGGTTCCTGGATAAAATACCCTTATTTATGAGATGGGCCATGTAGAAAGCCTTCCGTACAATGGAGTCAATGTGGTGGTCAAAAGTCAGGTTGTTATCAACCTGGGTGCCCAAGTCCCTCACGACTGACTGCGTACTTAGTACATTGTTATTAATGTGATAATTAGTGGGGATGCCATTTTCCCCAAAGGGGAAAATGATGCATTTCTTGGCATTCAGTTTGAGGCCATGTTTCTGGCACCAGTCATTAATTTTGGTAAGGCCCACTTGGAGGATGTTCACATCCCTAGGGAAATTTATGACAGCACTCAGTCATCTGTAAACTTGGTCAGCCACAAACCACTGGTTTTGGCTTGTACCTCAGAAAAGTATATCCCAAACAGTAGAGGCACCAAGACTGATCCTTGGGGTATGTCGCTTGTTATGAGTCTACTACTATTGGTGGCGTCTTCAATTTTGACTGAGTGGGTTCTATCAATGAGCAAGTTAGATATCCATCTTATAACATATGTGTTGATGACTAGCTGGGAGAGTTTATCTAGTATGCCCAAGTGGGGAATAGTGTAGAAGGCTTTGGCTAGGTCAAGGTAGGCAGTGTGCACAGTCTTCCTCTCCTCCATGGCTTTGGTGACTGTTTTGAAGAAGTCAACCAAGTTTAACAGTCATGGTTTCCCTTTGACAAAACCAAACTGCTTGTGGTAAAGCGTTTGTCGGTTGCCAGTGTTCTTGTTTATAAGATCCATGATAATGCGTTGCATGGCCTTGCAGGTCAGGCTGGTTAGGCTAATGGGCCTATAATTGCGTGGGTCATAGATGCTCCACCTTTGTATAGAGATAGAGAAACATGTTTATAAGTAAGCACTAAGCTAGTTTTACTTTATGGGCTATTTCAGCCTACAAAAGTTTCATGTAAGGTGAGATTCAAACCTTGTACCTGTAAGGTAAATACCCTAACCATTATGACAACCCTCATTGCTACATTAGCAAACAGGTCAGAGGACAATTCAACAAAGTTGCTGCATGCAGATGATGTGGTATTACAGGCAGAATCTGAGCAAGAAGTACAGCAAAAGATAGGGAAATGGTATGCAAAACTGAAGGCACATGGGATGAATGTAAGAACAGATAAAACAGTGGTAATGCTCACATAATGCTACCACACCACTGAATCAAACACATAAACACACAAAGACATACTCGGAGGCTCTGAGTAAAAATTTACCTAAACAGCAGAGGCCTCCAAAGCAGACACCCAAACAACTGCTACCTCAAGACACCCCACAAGCAACACATAAACCACAAAAGCAGTGTGCAAAGCAGTCACAGCCCTTAAGGCCAAATACAACACCAAACATACTTGTCATAGGTGACTCCATAGTCAGACACACTGATGTCCCACTCACCAGGCTGAACAAGGAGAGGATCACAGTAAGCTGCCTATCGGGCGCTAGAATCCGCCACATAACACAAGCACTCGGGTCACTCCATGGCAAGTACAAATATGACACAGTCATTGTCCATGCTGGTGTGAACGACCTGAGATGTACCTCCCTGGACTACATGAAAAGAGACATAATGGAGCTCTCTGATTATGTAGCCCAGGCAGGTATGACCCTGACCCTGAGCAGTATCCTTCCTTCACCAAGAATGATGCCACAATATAGAGACAAGATGATCAGCTTTAACAATTGGCTTAATGTCTGGTGTCATTCAAAGGGGATCCAGTGTCTGTCTGCCTGGGAAGACATGCTGGACAAGCCACGCTGCTTCGCAAGGGACGGCTTGCACCTGTCACCCCTGAGATTCCGGATATTGGCTAAGGCTCTTGCCACCCCCATAGTGCCTTTTTTAGGCAAGGCTCAAATTCTAAACCTACCACCCTAGAAAACAAAAATGGGAAGAAACTGAGGGTAATGCTGCTCAATGCCAGAAGTCTAAATCTCAAAATGCATGCACTCGAGGCCCTTCTTAGTATGGAGAACATCGATGTCTGTGCTGTAACTGAAACCTGGTTCAAGGCTCCTGAGAGCACCCCGGCACTATTAGGTTTTACCTCATATCATGCGTTCTGGCCCCAAAACCCGGACCACACCACAAAAGGAGGGGTGTATCCATATTCATAAAGGATACCCACACCTCCAGGTTGGTGGCAACGCACGAAGCTTCAGAAACCATCCAGGTGCAACTAACCATAGTCAAAACTGCTCTACAAATTGTAGCATGCTACAGGCCACCCTCTCAAACTCAGGAACCCCACACAGCCTTCCTGAAGACACTGGAGGGTATAAATGTATCTCCAAACACCATCATATTGGGTGACTTCAACTACCCGAATATAGACTGGGAACATTACTCAAGCCCTAACTTTCTAGCCCAACGGTTCCTGGAGTTCATAAATTCAAATGCCATGGAACAGCTAGTCACTGTTCCCACGAGAGGAGAAAATATACTAAATCTCATTATCACAAACATGGGGACAAAATGCTCCACACCGGAAGTATATCCCTCATTGGTGAGATCTGATCATAAACTAATCTCACTGGAAATCCACATCCCGCCCCCACCCCAAACAAAAAAGACCACAGTGAAGAACTTCACACTACTCAAGACTGGTGTGGTATCCTTCAAGGCCCCTGAGCCAGTGTAAACCACAACCCAAGCTGCGGAAGCCCTTACAAATGCCTTCTATGAACACCTCCAGGACTGCATGGATCAGGCAATCCCAAATAAAACCAAGACTCTTTCCACAAAGGGCAAACGTCCAGTCTGGTGGACCCCAGCCATTAACAAACTTTACAATAAGAGGAGAAAGCTATTACATGATTGAACAAAATCCATAAAAGGGAAGTCACCCCTGATCATTATTAGTAAAAAAATACGAGCACTCATAAAATCAACTAAGGCCAATTTTGAGAGAAAAATTGCCATGGATTCAAAGGACAATCATAAGGCCTTTTTCAGCTATGTTAGGAACCTGGGTGGAAACTCCCAGATATGCTCAGAATTAGTCCAAAATGATACATAAATCACTGAACCCACAGACATTGCCAACATACTGGCAGACAGATTCAGTGCAAACTTCACCCCCCTCTCCCCCCTAAAGGAGAGATAACTATCCCAGTGGAGTGTAGCCTCCCAGACATCTCAAATGCGCAGTTGAAAGCTGCTCTCTCTAAAGCTAAAAACACAGCATCAATGGGACCAGATGGTGTCCCCGGCTGTGTGCTACACAAGCTAAATGAGGAATTAAACCCACACATAAGGCAGCTGTTTAATCTCAGCCTTACCACCGGATACGTGCCCAAGGAGTGGCGTACGGCAACTGTGGTCCCACTCCTCAAAGGCAGTGCCTCTACGGACCCTGGTAATTACCGCCCCATAAGCTTAACAAGTCTAGTCTGCAAAGCTATGGAGAGGATCATAATGGAGCTCATAAACAAAGATATAGGGGACTTGCAGACATTGGACCCGACCCAGTTTGGCTTCGTCAAGGGAAGATCATGCCTTTTGAACTTGGTTGACTTCTTCGAAACAGTCACCAAGGCCATTGATGAGGGAAAGGCAGTCCATACAGCCTACCTTGACCTTGCAAAGGCTTTCGACACAATACCCCACTCGGGTATTGTAGAAAAACTTACCAGCTTAAATGTAAACCCATATGTCACAAGATGGGTTGCAAACTGGCTTAAGGACAGAACCCACAGGGTTAGAGTTGCTGTCGCTATGTCAGACTCCAAGCCGGTCACAAGTGGTGTCCCACAGGGCTCGGTCCTTGGCCCCCTATTGTTCGGCATCTACTTCTCAGAAGTACAGGCCAACATGGGAGGACTTTGGCTGACAAAGTTTGCAGACGACTGCAAACTGGGCCATAGTGGAAAGTGCATAGGACACGGATATCCTTCAGAAGGGACTCACGGAAACAGATAGCTGGTGCCAGAGCCATGGCCTGAAGTTAAACGCCAAAAAATGTATAGTCATACCCTTTGGGAAAAACAAGGTAACCCCAAGCTACCATATAGGTGGCAATCTACTAAGCACAGAAGAGGTTATCAGGGACCTGGGGACCCAGGTTGACAGTGGCCTTTCTTTTGACACTCACGTTGCTAAAGTGGTTAGAAAGACCTTCTACATTGCCCACCTGATCATGAAGGGATTCACATCCAGATCTAGTGAGGTCATTGTTCCCCTGTAGTCTTCACTTATCAGACCAATGATCGAGTACAATGCCCCATTCGGGATGTATCTCACCCGACATCTGCAGCAATTGGAGAGACCCCAAAAGTTCCTCACCAAAAGGATAAAGGGACTCCAAAATCTGTCATATGCTGCCAGATTGAAGAAACTCTAGCTCTATTCAGTTGCATACCGTCTGCTCAGAGGTGACATGTGCCTGACATACAAGGCCATGTCCAACCCGGAATTAATGGACATGCTCCACCTCAAAAAATCCAAATCCACCAAAACCACTAGAGCAAGCAACTTAAACCTTAGCACGGATATAAATAGGATGTGCTGGAGGGATAGATTTATCACTCAGAGACTCTCTATGCTGTGGAATAAAATCCCGGTCCATGTGAGACAGAGCACCTTGCTGGCTCTGTTCAAGAGAAATCTTGACCTGTGGATGGGAGATCGTAGGTTTACCCCGGGAATCATCTCTGTGTCACTGCTGGACAGAGGCACAACAAACTAATGGGCACAGTGTTTTTTCATATTATATTTTCATATAAGTTTTTTCATATTTCATGTAAGCCACAAAAATTTGGGCTAGGCTTATAAATGCCTTAGGGCAGATAGCCTAGTATAAACCTATGAACCTATGAACCTATAATGGCAGCAAACTGGTGAAATCAGAGGTAGAAGGGAAGATAGTGGAACAGGTTGATATTGTCAAATATCTCTGAGGGGTAGTTGAGTTGAAGGGAAGTCTGAATGAAGTGGTCAAAGATAGAATCAGAGGGGCTGCAGCCAACTGGCACAGAGTGTCAGGTGTAGTCTATAACAGAAGAATGCCAAAGAAGCTGAAAAGTAAGGTGTGCAAAACAGTGGTGTGACCAGTACTACTGTATGGTACAGAAACCTGGGCAGTAAATGTAGAGCAGATGAGAAAGCAAGTGGCAATGGAAATTAACTACTGGAGAAGGGTGGGGGATGCACGCTGTGGGACAGACAAAGAAATGAGGACATAAAAGTTGAAGCCAGTGTAGCTCCAACTATAGAAAAAAACAAAGATAACAGATTACAGTGGTTTAGGCACATGTGCAGAAAAGCAGAAGACAATCTGGTGAAGATGATTTGGGACAGACAGCAAAAAGATAAAAGGGAAAGGAGGACATCTAGCAAAGAGGTCGATGGCTTGTGTGAGAGAAGATCTGTGACAGTCAGGCATGAGTGTCAAAGAAAGCAGGAGTGTGACATTGAATCTATAGAGATGGTGACAGTTAACAAAACACTCCAACCCCATGTAGAAAAATGGGTTAAAAGGGGTTTGCTGATGTTGATGACTAACATTATAAATTATAATTTAATCAAGAAGGATTGTGATAATTAACTGTATTTGCTCTTTGTTTAAGATAATCTGTTCTTTAAGGAATGGTACTATATTTGGACCTAAAACCATTGTTTGTCTAAGTGAATATAATATGTTTGGACACACTTGTATATTTGTTGCTGGATAACTTTTTCTAAAATGGTGGTGAATGGGACTGAAGTCACTGGGTACTGATGGGTTACAGATTCTGAAGATGAATAATGCGGCACGATTAAACAGTTTGTGCAAAGTGAAATACTGAAGATGATGGTTCACAGGCCATACTACTTTTTCATCTCCTGATTCTAATTTCCTCTCCTGTAGCAACTTTTCTGTAGAGTTTCAGCTGAGCTCACACAAATCCCTGGTACTTGGAATGGTTTTTATAACAAGCTTATCCTACGGAAAAGCTGTATAATCTTTAAAATACTGTATTTGAATCCTTTGCTTGCACTTTTGTGCCTCCTGCACCCAGATTGTTATTGTTGAAAAGGGTCCAAGGATCAGTCTACCTACCAGGCCAACCAAAATTACAATAAAAAGGGCTAGAGGTTTACAGAGCTATTCAGATGCTTAACTGAATACTTTTGGATGAATAGTATGGAAGTAGTGTTTGTTGTGCCAGCTAGATTATTGATATGTTCTAGGACTATGTTGGAGGAAGTAGCTCCAAAGAAAAATGGTGGTTTCTAGATCAGTCTGTGGTATGGAATGTGCACAACAGCTGTTGTGCATCTGAGAAGGAAAGAGAAAGGCAGAGATTGGCTTTATTCATTTTTGTTGAACTTGAATGAAGCTATTGGGATGGATACTACTTCGCATCTTAAGATTTAGAAAATATCTTCATTACATTTTATTCTCTTTTGCAGTTTAATGGTGAGTAGTTGGCATATGATGTTGTGTTATTAGGGTTACCTTGAACAGCTTCCAGACTACATCACTAGGTTTATTTAATTTACAAGCAATAAGGTGTTGTAGTTTCCACTCTTGATCTTTTTTGGTGGAAAGGTTTATCTTAGGGAGTAGACAGTAGGTTGCATAATTTAGAAAGAGCTGATTTAAGGCCAGTGCAAGCATATAGAGGCATCTGATCAATTAATTTATAGTTCATATAAGATGGTATCAACAGAAAATTCAGGAACTGGTCTGCTACGAATTGTACTGGGTTAGGAGATTTAAATGTTCGGTAAGAGAGAAGTGGTGAATCATCACTGAAGGCCTGGAATAAACAGTAAGATATGAAAGTCTGTTAGGAATGCTGATGTTGACAAAGAAGTTGCAGAATCATGCCTTTATCTCAACCTCAGTGATAACCATTTGAAAACAGTTGTGAACAGAAAGGAAGTTGTTTAAAAAATTGTTGTTCCATTCCCAATGAAAGTTGAACTCCTCCGTAATTCTTATTATTATTACTGACATTACTATTATTATTATTATTAATACTGACATTACTATTATTATTATTACTGACATTACTATTACTATTATTATTATTATTACTGACATTACTATTATTATTACTATTATTATTATTACTGACATTACTATTACTATTATTATTACTGACATTACTATTACTATTATTATTATTATTACTGACATTACTATTATTATTACTATTATTATTATTATTATTACTGACATTACTATTACTATTATTATTACTGACATTACTATTATTATTATTATTATTACTGACATTACTATTACTATTATTATTACTGACATTACTATTACTATTATTATTATTACTACTGACATTACTATTATTATTACTATTATTATTATTATTACTGACATTACTATTACTATTATTATTACTAACATTACTATTACTATTATTATTATTATTATTATTACTGACATTAGTGTTATTATTATTATTATTATTATTATTATTATTATTATTATTATTATTATTATTATTACTATTACTACTGTTTGGTGTTTGATTATATTAAAATGTGTAGATGGGTATTTTGAATTACAGGGAGTGGAAGGTGGGGAAATATAAATTGTAGCAAGTATGATTTTAGTGTGTCTACTAATTGCTAGCAAGATAAGGGTCCATTATGTTATTTATATTACTTTTCTGGAGTAAAAGGAGAGCAATGGTGCTGGACATTTGAATTAGTATAACTGTTCCATCCCTTTTTCCACTGCTTTCCATTTCTCATGTCTATTATCTGCAAAAGTAAGATATTATTAGAAGAGATCCAGCATGAGTCCTTAAGCCAAGATTCCATTACACAGGTAATTTTTGGTTTGTGGTTCTGGATTCAATAATACAGATATTCAGAAAGGTAAAAAAGTGAAAAATAACATTTTTGTATTATATGGGTATGCGGATAAATTAGGCCTGGGTTAGATATGATGTTGCTACGAAGCAAAATAAGGAAGATGGTTCTTATTACTATAGGCTTGAAAACTTCCACAATTACTGCTGCTATAGATGGTTTACAAAGGTTTAGTATTAGAATGAAAAAGGACTGGTTACCAGATATAAGCATATACATCAGATGTAAAGGTCACCATAAATTGGTTGTTACATAGTGCAAGGTGTTGGTAAAAAAAACTGTTGCTCTTATATTTGATATAGTAGCAAATAAAGTAGTTCATTTTCATATGTGGGTGTTGTCATGAGACAAAAAAAACTCAGGTTTAGGGCAATGGGAGGGGTTCAGCAGGTATAAAGGCAGTGAACTAGGTGAGTGGTTACTATGGGAGTGAGAGGAGCATGAAGTGGGCCACCAATGAGGTACAGCACATGTAGGCCACCAAGGAGGAACAGCACATGTGGGCCACCAAAGAGGAAGAGTACATGCACATAAATATGCTGAAGCAGTGTTAGAGTCAGCTGCACCAGGTAAGTAAAGGGATTATAAAATAAGGCAGTTAATGAGAAATACCTTGGTTTAGGGAAACAGAATCAAAGAAACAAGCATGCTCGGGGCAAGGAACTGGCATGGCAGATAGCAAGTCAAGATGGCAAGAAGCAAGCAAGCAGAGAGAGCACTGATAATTTAATAAAGTAATGTTTAGCACAAAAATATAATTAACAACTAATGACTATACATATAAAGAGAAACTGATATAATGTTATGCCAGAAAATAAGAAAGGTATATAGAAAGAAGATAGCATATTTATGAGATGAAACAGGTAGAAAATATTCAATTAGAAGCATTTATGTCAGTTTGCTTTAGAAACAACTAGCTAGCCCACAACAGGGCTCCTAATGGAAAGAAGTCATCAAGCAGACAGTAGTATTGCTGAAAATGAATTCATCCTCAAGTCTTGGTAAGTACCTTCACAAGGTGGACCCTGTTTTTCAGAAAATCTCACCAAGGTGACACTGATATATAGACTGTTTTATATAGCATATATCATGGACAGAAGTAGGTCAAAAATTAAAAAAAGAGAGCTGGGTGCACAAGACCCGGGATAAAAAAGTGCTCAGTCCTGGTAGGTGCACTGGTGCCTGAACTGGAAAAAATGACAGTGTAGAATCCTCAAAATAAAGAAAAATTCCTACAATGGGGCCAGGCCAGGCCAAGGGGGAGGATGTCCCCCCTGTTGTAGAAGGAAGTAGCTGTCCATAAAAATCACAAAAACTGATAGGCCAAAGAAGAGCTATAAATATGACAGAGTGGAGTATTGAGGATAAGAAAGAAATTATGTATTGTTACTATTATGCAAAAAGCCCAGAATTTCTGGACACAAGATATACAAAAAGATTAAGAGAGAAATTAGAGCAAAGAAAAATACTTCCACAAGAAAAACTGTCAGAAGCCTCAAATAAAAATGCGTGCTCATTAATACAACAGATTTGTAAAAAACAGTATATAGACCAAGAAACTTTGATCTGTTTGGAAAAAGAAACATCTGAGTAACTATGAAAATATAAACAACAAAACCTAGAAAATTTTGAAAAGTATAAAAAAGAAATATGGACATGGGAAAGAAAGAGAGATTTGATATGGTGCAATATTTATGCAAAGGCGAAAGCCAAATTATCAATATAATAAAGGCAGCCCCAAAGATATTCTAAGATAAATACAGGCAAAGGCATCCATATATGGAAAATTTTACAATTAAAAAAAATATCACAAAGAGGAAAAAAAGAAGATTAATAAAGCAGAAATAAAAAAAAAAAAAGTTGAAGTTATGGAGTGCCTACGAAGTGAAAGATTTGGTACAGAAGGTCTAACACAAGTTACATCACAACATGGTGGAATGACTCCCCAAAGTAAGGAGAAACAGGAAGATCAAGAGACATCTGAAGAAGAAATATGGACATGGGAAAGAAAAAGAGAGTTAATATGGTGTAATATCTATGCAAAGGAGAAAGCAAAATTAATCAATACAAAAAGAACAGCACCAGAGTTATTTGAATTGAAATACAGGCAAAGGAATACAGACATGGAAAACTTTACAATACAAAAAATAAGAAAACAAAGAGGAAAATTAGAACAGTAATGGAGAAGGTAATGAAATAGAAACTGAGGTTATGGAGTACCTGTGAAGTTAAGGATTCAATGAAGAAAATCTAATTCAGAAAGCACCACAACAGGATAGAGCAATGGACATCCAAATTAAACGGAAACCAGCGGAACCCGAAGCAATTGGTCAGGTGCCATATGAAGATATTTTTGAGTCTTCCACAGGAAAGCAGTATAAATGTTCACTTGAAGCTGGACAGCAAGGAAAGGAACAGGAATCTGTGGAAACTCTGTTGCAGTCAATGTTGGGGAGTTATAGGCCAGTGAGTTTCCATATGACAGAGCAATGGATGGCACAGGATGAAATTGAAGAGAATGTGCCACAGGAAGATGCTATACAACTTTATATAGAATGCCCGCAGGAAATGGAAAACAAAAATATGCCCTTAGTTTAGAAGAAAATGAGCTAAGAGAACAAGTAGCTTGATTTAATAGAGATAGATAGACATATTAAGATCAATGAAAGAAACATACTGCAGAAGGTCAATAAAACCCAAAAAAGTCAAAAGTTTGATAAAACAAATGAGCACAGTAATTAGGACTGTCCATAGAGACCCAGGCAATATAACAGAAATAAATAATATATATTACTGTGCAGCTAAATTAATAACTGATAAAACTCTACCACAAGAATAAAGGGTAGTGAGGGAAAGGAAGGGGAGAAATTGAATACCATAATAGAAGTATCAAATAGAGAAACTATAAAGCAATTAAGACAAGTGTCACTCTTAGAAGACTATAGAAGAGGGAACAGATCAACAAAAATACTTAGAAAGATAGACGTGATAAAAGCAATGTACAGTATTAGAACAAATCAAGCTCTATCATTCACTATCGCAAATAAATAAAAATATCAGCATGGGCAGAAAAACTTAGAAGATATGCAGATAAATATAAAGGAAAAGTATAAAATAAGCAATTTATTGATGACCCAAAAAAAGTTTTATAGAAAACTGAGAAACAAGAGAAGAGGACTTGAAAGACAACTGAAAAAAGAAGAAATAGATATATTTTGGAGAAGTATTTATGAAGATCCTGTGGAACATAACAAAGATGTTAAATGGAAAGAAGAAGTAAAAGAAAGAATAAGAAGTTAAAGGTACAGGATATGAAATGGTATGAAATAACAGCCAGACAGATTGACAAAGTTAAGAAAAGCCTCTAACTGGAAAACCCCAGGCCCAGATGCAGTACCTAAGTTCTGGTTAAAAGTTTTAACTTATTTGCACAAAGATTTAACCATGAGTAAGAACTATTTATATGCACACCCCGAACAGACACCAACCTGGCTAACAATAGGAAGAATAATGCTCCTACTTAAGAGTGAACCTGCAAGCTACTGAAAAAGTATAGACCAATGACGCCTTCCGATGATGTATAAACTACACACTGAAACTGATGCCGCCAGAGTTTAAAGTCATTTAGAAGAAAACTTAGTTACGGCAATAGAACAAAAGGGCAATGAAAGAAAGTCATATGGGACAAAGGATCATTTGTTGTTAAATAAAGCCATAGTCGAGAACTGTAAAAAGAGGAAGAATCGAAGTATGGCATGGATTGACTACATAAAAGCATTTGATATTATCCCACATTCATGGATAAAAGAGTGCTTAAAAATGTGTAAGACACCCTACACTGATCAACTACATTACAGTGACCATGAAACAGTGGCAGACCACTTTGCAATTAAGACATAATAAAGGACAAATTATTATCCTAGGGATAACATTTCAAAGGGGGATATTCTAGGGCCTCTATATCTCTGTCACTGCTGCTATTCTGTCTTGCCCTTAACCCATTAACATGTCTACTTAACAGCTTAGACCATGGCTATAATTTGGCTCCAACAAAACAACAAAGCGTAAAGACTTCTCATCTTTTATTTGTCAATGATTTAAAACTGTGTAGCTCATCAGATGAAGAACTGAAAGCACAACTGCAAGCTGTCAAAACTTTTTCAGATGATATAAGAATGTCATTTGGTCTTGATAAATGTGCAAAAGCAACCTTTAAAGCAGGAAAGCTGCAGCACTAAGAAAACATCAGTTTGGGACAAGAATGATATAAAAGAACCTGAGCAAGAGGGAGTGTATTTGGGAATTGATGAAGGATCAACAATAAAATGTGAACACATGCAACTAAAACTTAGTAAGGAATACTTAAGAAGACTTAAATAAATCCTGAAAATAGTGTTGACATCTAGGAACAAAATTCAAGCTATAAACTAATTTGCTCTCCTAACTTACAGTTTTGGAGTGATTGACTGGCCCCAAAACATTTTGGATAGATTAGGCAGGAATACAAGAAGGATGCTTCATCCTCACCAAATTATTTATAAAAATCAGTGCATACCAAGATTATATATTCCCCATTCTGAAGGTGGGATGGGCCTCCTTGAAACTGATTACATATATAGATCTGCAGTCGTGGGACTGCACACATTACTGCAGACCTCACAAGACCCAAATGTTGTGAAAGCTTTCAAACTTCAGAATAAATCTAAGATCTCTACTTAATCTAGCAGAAGCATATTGGCATCAAGCAAGAATGGAAATCAAAACAGTAGATAAAAATCAGGCAGCAACTGAATGTGCCAAACAAGAAAAGAAAGAATATAAGGTGAAGGACCAGATGAGAAGGCAAGAAATGTAAAAAATGCATGAATATAGAAATAATAAAAACCTCATACTGATCAGGATTGAAAGCAGGAAGGGTTAAGGAGAGGTGAATTCAAATGAAGAGGTGAAAGATTAATACTGGTAGCCCAAGACAGTGGGCTACATACACATTGGTTCACAAAGTCCATTGAACACATGGGAAAAACAGACAAATGTAGGTTTTGTAAAACAGAATTGGAAACAGTCGTACACCTCGTTGCTGGTTGTGAATAACTAATGGCAGAAGGACTGTGTAGGTTCATAAGTGTTTACTAGGTTAATGACCACAAGGGCCTTTTCAGGCTTTGCCATGCATCCCAAATCTCTGACAAGTTTTGATACTCTTGATAAGTGTAAGCATGAGTCTGGGAGCTGAACCATTTACAAGTTACCTGTGTCCATTAGAGACATAGGTGCCAAACCAGGGATGAATTTCCAGTTTCCCATCAAATTGTGCAAGTTGCATTTGAAATGGGTTAGGGAAGAACTCTGCTTCACATGGATGGGGAGCCTGTTCGATAGATGGGCTAGTCTCTGTGATACATACCTATCTCTCCAGCAGGTCCTATTTATATCACAGGCAAGGTTTAAGTCTTCAGAATGGGTAATTCTGGTGCTGTTAGTTTTGTGGATATGCAGGAGGTCCATCAGAGTGGGGTCTGACAATACCCTGTATGCCAGGCATAGATCTCCCCTCAAAAGCCTGTATGAGACAGAATACAGGAATAGGGCCTTGAGGTGGTCTGCATAGGACATATTACATATTCTTTTAGTGAGGAACCTCTGTGGACATTCCAGTTGTTGGATATGCCTGGTAAGGTACATATCAAAGGGGGCAGTTTACTCAATGATAGGTCTGATGAATGCTGAATTCAGTGGAACAATGGCTTCCTTGGACTTAGATGCCATACCTTTGTTTATAAGTTGCGCAACATACAATGATTTCATCACTACTGTAGACACGTGATGATCAAAGGCTAGATTACTATCTGTGTGTGTCCCTAAGTCCTTGACTACTGGGTCAACTCTAAGGGCTGCATTGTCAATATGATAGTTACCAAGGCTGGATTACTTCCCAAAGGATACTATTATGCATTTCTTGGCATTTAGTTTTAGTCCATGGCTCTCACACCAGTTGTTTGTCTGTGTCACCTCCTCCTGGAGAACATTTGTGTCGGTGTAAGATTCAATGACAGCTCATAATTTGCAATCATCTGCAAATTTAGTCACCAGAGATCACGGGCATTGGCTTTGACTACTGAGAAGTAAATGCCAAAAAGGAGCGGTCCAAGGACTGATCCCTGAGGGACTCCACTTTAACTGGTCCCTTTGTAGAGGTGGACTCCCCACTTCTAACTTTCTGGATCCTGTCTGTGAGCCAGTTGGCTATCCACTGGGTGACATACTGGTTTGTACCTAACCTCTTGAGTTTGTCAGCAATGACCAGAGTGGGGTATTTTATCAAATGCCTTGGTCAAGTCAAGGTAGGCAGTGCGAAAGATTCTGTCCTCATCCATTGCTTTGGTGAAGTCCACCAGGCTGAGAAGTCATGATCTGTCCTTGACAAAACCAAACTGGGTTGGGTCGAGTGTTTGGAGGTTTACTATATCTCTGTTGATCATCTCCATGAGAATTCTTTCCATGGCTTTACATGTAAGACTAGTGAGACTTAGGGGTCTGTAGTTTCCAGGTTCTGTAGATGGCCCATCTTTGTGCAGAGGGATGACTGTTGCCTTTCTCCATTCATGAGGCAAGAAGCTTGTTTAGAGGCTACAGTTAAATAATAATTCCAGTGGCCCTGATAGGTTATGTTTCATGCTATTTAGGAGGCATCCTTGGATATTGTTTGAGGCCATTGATGCAGTGTTTTTGGTCTTAGAGAGAGCATTAAGGACTTGTTCCCTAGTGAGAGTAGGGGAAATTATGTTTGATGATATTGCGAGGGAAGGTAAAGGCCGAGAGTGAGGTAAAGTATGAGCTGAATTTACCAGCCAGGAGGTTTGCTGTATCTTCTGACTTAGTATAGGTAACTCCATTTACAATAAGCTCTGCACACAATTGTGTATTGCCTTTGAAATTTGCGGACATAGCTAAAGAATGCTTTGTGGCTGTCCTTGGCTTGGGAGGCCAAACGTATCCCAAATTTGGCTTTGGTACACTTTATTTATCCACTGAGTTGTTTGTTTAGTCTGATGAGAGTGTTTTTATCCTGCTGGGTGCTGCACCTCCTAACTTTTGCCATGATTTTCTTCCTCCTGTTATACAGCCGACTGATTTTGTGATTCCACCAGGGTGTCTTGTTTTTTTGAGTTACTTTGGTACTTCTTCCTGGTGGGTACTGCTGCCTCTATGCAGCTATTAACATGCTTGTACAGGGTTTCTTTGAACAATTCTGTATAGGCAGAAGTGTTCTTAGAGTTGATGGGGGCTTGAAATTTTGCCAGGTTCTCATTTAATAGCAGGGGGTTAGCCTTAGAACAGTTCCTGAACATACCTCTTAGAGCAAGAAATCTGGACAAAGCCATAAATAAAAGTGGGGACAAAGACACAAAAATAGGAACAGTTTTTAAATACTGCTCTTACAAATTTAGAAAGTTGATAGAATAAGAGGTTTTGCATTAGCATGAATTTTCTGAAGGGTATGAAGTTTGAAACTCAAATGTCTATCATTATCTTCTAACTTCAATCTTTAATGATTCACCACTAATTTGCCAGAAAACCACAGACTTGTGAAAAATGGACCAAAGATATGAGTAAAAAATCTGGACATTCTGCGAAAATCTGTACAGTTGAGAGGTATGTTCCTGAATATTCCAGGTTTAGCTGGGGGTCCACGTTTTATTTTTACTTCAAAGGAGACCATTTTGTAGTCTGACCTTACCAGGGAAGGCATTATATTAGGGGGGTCTGCAGCAGTCTCCCATATTAGTGAAGACCAGATCCAGTATGGTTGCACCCCTGGTCAGTGTATTGACTATCTGGTCCAGGATGTTTGTGTTTACTAAATCCAGGGATCTCTGTGCATGTATGTTTAGTGTCGTATAGGATTCCCAGTTAATAGTGGTCTAAGTAAAGTCATCCATGAATATGGTATTGGGTTGGATGGTTAGTGTTTCTAATAAGTTTAAATACATGGTACGGGTTTCCTTAGTCATAGAGGGGGCCCTATAGCTTGCAAGGAAGTGGTATAGGATTTTACCTATGGTGATTTGAACATGGAGCAGCTCAAGTGCATTGTCCTGTTTGACCAGCCTTGAAGTATATTTGTTTTTGATGTAAATAGAGACACTTCTATCTTTAGTCCCTGCCTGTGAAGTAGCTGGCCTAAATGTATGGAAGGCATTATAACCTTGCACTGTTGATGTACTCTCCGTGGCTTTAAACCATGTGTCAGTGACTGCACAGATGGCAACATTCTCTAGGGTAAACAGAGCTTCTAGGGAATGAAGTTTTTTGTTTAGACTCCTGGTACTGAGTAGTAATACCTGAAAGGCATAATAATGTTGTAAGACTGTTGCACTGGAGATAGTGCATACATTATGGTACTGAAATTGCTGAAAAACACTGGAAGCATGAGCTGAAAAGCATCATAGAAAAAGATGAAGTCTATATCACATGCGATTACCCAATACCAACAGTTCAAAAGATAGATGCAAGAAAACCAGATATAGTGGTCCATGAAAAGAAGACAAAAGTAGCACTGATCATTGAAATCACCACACCCAGTGACTACAGTGTCTTGCATAAAGAGAGACACAAAGTGATAAAATATCATGATTTTCAGGCAGAAATGGGTGCAATGTGAAAGAAAGATACCCAGACAGTTTCAATAGTAGTAGGAGCAATAAGTCTTATAAAAAAGAATCTACAATCGAATTTAGATATGTTACCATGCCATGTAACCCCGTACAAATTGCAGGAGGAGTCATTACTGGTAACATTGTGGGTGCTGCAAAGAGCACTTATGGGTGACATCATAGACTGAAACAACATTAATTTCATGAACTTTAATCGTACTTTGACTTAGGAATGGGGACCATTCCCATCATGGTATTAGAAACCTAAAAGACTTGGAGAAATTAAAAAAGGTGAAATAAAGAAGGTCATAATAAGTGGAGATGTTGGTAATGGAATGGATTTGACCCAGGTGTCAAACAGTGAAGAGTGTTTCTGAGAAAAATAAAATGCTGGCTCTGCCTCTTTGTATAACAAATGTATCAGTGTAGGCTCACAAATATAAGCAGTTCACCTTGGCAATGGAAAGGACCTCATCATAAACACAATTCCACGGGACTACTTTTACAAATACAAGTGGCTCACATTCTCATCTGAAGAGATAGGAAAACGTGTCTGTGTACCAGTGTTTGTTCTTGGGGATCAAAGTGTATTTTGCAGTTATAGTTTGTATCTTACCCTGCCTGTGTATGATCCCTACTCCAGATGTTGTCTTCAACTTGCCTCTCACTGGAATTAAAGTAATACCAATCACTGACTGCTGCCTTAAACATTAAGGATTACATTGTTTCCTTGAGTTAAGGGATTATTTTCATATTATAGTGCCCTGCTATTACAAAATCTAGGACACATAGCTGCTGAAGCCCTGTGAGTATGTGAATTTCAACAGTGGGTTGAGAAAAGCTGCTAGTTTTATTATTTATAATGCTCTCAGTAAGTCTGAAGGGAAGATCTTTCAAATATTCTATTCATTTACTGCACTGAGTATGTATCAGACAGTGTATACAGTACTGTGAAGTAATGGGCACAGCAAGGATGCACTCAAAGCGATCGACACATTTAAGGGCAACCTAAATTAAAAGCCAAGGAAAATGGTCAGTCATAATTACTTGTGAAATAATATAACACTTCACAAGGTTGTGCTACTTGCTTTCATAAAAACACATTATTGAAGTTTACCAAACTGCATACCAACATATTAAAAAGTGTAAGTCCAGTGAGGTCCCCAAGTTAAATTCATAAGTGCCTTAAATATCATTTTTTTTTGTCTTTTTCAACCCACAAACTCATCTTGGTTATTATTTAATCCTGTCCCTAGGTTTGCATTCAATCTGCATTGCCATAGCACTTCTAAATTTAATTAACTGCAACTTTACCACTGAAACACATTTAAACAACATGGACAAGACTATTTTCCTAAATGCATGATTAACTTGCACACCATTTTTATGTAAGGCATTAGAATTGCTTATGTTATTAATATCACTAATATACTTTCAAACATGCATGTCAAAGTGTTCTTCACTCTTGTCTATCCATTCTTTTGTGATGTTTTATCCACTATCACTATTAAACCAAGAAATATAGATGGTTCTGGGACATAAACCCCAATTCCCAGCCTCAGCATACCTACATGCCACACAATTATAAAATTTAAAATGCTTCTGTTAAATTGTACCACCTTTATGGCAGATCCCATTGGTTGTGGTTTTACTTCATCTGTAATTAGCTTTGTCCTAAAAATCTGAGATGTAGAACAATGGTTGTACTAGACATTTTATTACAACTGTTTGTGAAAGAAGTGGGCTTATACATTTACAAATACACAGCAAGCTTTACAGCACATTAAAAAAGTTATGTGGCAAACAATCCAGATTAGTAACTGTAAATGTCTTCAAATAACCAAAAAAGGTTTTGAGACCAAGTGTTAGTAGAAGATCAAGAAAGCATTAAAAAAACACCCACAGACCACAAAACCAAAAATAAGTCAAGTTTAGAGGTGAAAAGAAAGATGCTATGGGAGATTTTGGAAAGCTGCAGAATAATGAGTTTGAAATATCATCTACTTATAACATGCATATAAGCACCATTGAATTATCATGTACTTATCACATGCATATACGCACCACTGGAATATCATCTACTTATTGCATGTATTGAATATTATAAAAGAAGAAGAATCAGAGGGAAAGAACGCCAACCTCCACAAACACCTGAACACTTCCACTATCTCAACTAACGTCCTCAATCCTCCAAAAAGTGATGAACCAATGTAGTTTTCAATACTGGAAAAAAGTCTTAAATAGGAATTGAAAACATGAAGAAGCATACTACAAAATGTGGTGCATCTAACCAATGTTATGTTATCAATGAGGATGAAGGGATAGTTTTGGACAATGTTAACAGAACCAAATTGAGATTCAAACAAGGCAATTGCAATACAAAATGTGTTATTTATCTGGCAAAATGTGGGGCATGCTGGGATACTATATAGGAAAGACTGACAGAAATTTCAAAAAAGGTATATATGCTCACCTATATAGTATCAGGACGAAAGACAATGGGCAGGATTCACGAAGCCTCCGTGTAAGAGTTATAACTCATACACGGAGGCTGCAGTTAAACGGAGTGATATCAGCATGCTTTGTATATTCATGAGAGCATGCTGAATCACACATAAGGCTAACACGGTCCGTGTAAGACAGTAGGGGGCGTGTCCATAGGCCGAGCCCTGTAAGCGGACATGCCCCCAGAAGAGGAAAAGTGCCCAAAGTAAACACCCACGACAGAGTCCACGGAAATGTGAATAAACAGAACACAACACATGCCCCCACAGACTATGAACAGAAAACATATAAATAAACATGTTATATATTTTTTTTAAATTGTAAAAATGTTTAACCGTGAGTGCTTCGTTTGCTGGTGTGGCCGTAGCGCAGCTACAGTTAGCAGTCAGTGGGAAAGCATATAAGAACTAAATATGCAAAATAAGCCAGGAAGCAATAGCGTAGCGGTAGAGATGTTGGCTGAAGAGCAGGCATTCATGGTTCGAGCCCCCACAACATCATTTTTTTATTTTTAGCAAAATAAGCAGGAAACAAGTCCCTGACAAATATGTACACATACAACCACATTTTATGTAAAATGTAATGAAATAGCCCATTTATATTGAAGAAATGTGAGGTAACAAAAGAATAAAAAAATGCCAGATGTGCCCATAGCTGAGCTACAGTTTAACAGGGTGAGTGCATCTGCCCGTAGATAAGCAGTGGCTTAACTGGTGCAAAATGAGTGCCCGTAGCTGAGCAGTGGTCTAACATGCTAAATCTATGTGCCCCTAACTGAGCTGAGCATAATATGTGCGCTGATAGCCAAATGAGGCTTAAACCAGCGTACCCCATTTGCGCGGAGCTGCGCACCGCGCAAACAAGCTAACCGACGGGCAATGTTGAGTAAGCCGTATCAAAACTGCCTTTACACAGACACACCCCTCAGCATGTCTAGACAGTCATGAAAAATAAAAAGCAGTGGCCAGGTTCGAACCCAGGATACTATACACCATAGTCAAGGTACCAAACCACTAAGCCATGACAGCAGTACCTAGAAATGCAATAATAGCTAATATATAGGAATGAATACAAACTGGAGCATGACAATGCAGGTTTACTGAAGTTGATACAATTCCAAAATGGCCAATCACAGATATGTGTGGGAAAAATGGACTATATAAACCCCATAGGCGGGAATACACCGCATAAACGATTGTAGAACTGAACTGCAGGCAGAATGATAGGAGTAGGAGAGGGTAGTTGCTTTCGAGCACAGAGGTGGGGCGTTGAGGAGTCCAGGTACATGGTCTGGCTCCTAGTCCACAATCATGAGGCCCAACTCATGCAGGGCCAGGTCCTCTGGGGAGCATACAGGGCTGAGGCGTGGGACCGGTTGGCTCATGATCTCACCAGTGCCACAGGGATTCCAAGGACTGGTGAGCAGGTCCATCACCACCATGCGGACCTGAGGAGAAGCAAGCAGGACCAACTGAACCTTTGGATCCAGGAGGCCCGGCAAACACCCAACGCCCCACTACTGAGTAAGTTACATTTAATTATGTATGTAAGAAATTAAACTAGCTGATATTATGGAGATGTGTATTCCAATATTACTTCATTTATATTACAGCTGCAGGTGTCCGTTCTGCGAACCGCAGAGCCTATGGCGATAGGCTGGTGCGGTTGCGCCACCAGGCAGGTCAGTAATCCACTACCAGTAACTGTAAAGAAATATAAAAGTATGACAGTCAGCAAAAGAGTGCAGTGTAGTCACTAAGGAATAAAATGTGCAAGTAACAGTGTGAAAGTGTCTGCAAGTATTGCTTGATTACAAAAGTGTGTTTCAGCCTGTAAGTTAAACCAAAAATGAAACTGTCTGACATAAATTCTGAAATAAAAGTGCCCCACCTGTAAGAAAATAGTACACAACCTGCAGCAGGCTGAAAAGTATAGCTGCAGAAGATGATGAAATCACATGTGTGAAATATATCCCTGTTGAAATACTGAAACATGACAGAAGTGAGACTGCTGGAAAGGATTGTAATAACTACAGGTAAAACATGTCAATAAAGCCTAGAAGTAAGTACCATCCTGAATAGTAAAATGAAAGCAAGTGAGAGAGTGTGAGAAAGTGTCATGAATCCAGCAATACAGTAGCAATAACCCCTGAATAAAGTATACTGCAGTCAAGACAGAATGGAATGCATGTGAGAATCAAAACCAAACAGCGAAATCTGTTCAAAGTGTTGCTGCATCTGGAATGTGTATCCCAAAATCTGGATATGTTGCTCTTAGTCTGCAATATGCAGATAGGATGATTGTCTGATATACCAAACATCCACACTTGTCTACAGCTATATAAAGCAAATGTAGCAGGATGATGTAGCTGAACAAAGCTAGATATGAATGTGTATGAAGAACAATAAAATGTATATTGATGTTGCAGTAACAGTCCTATCACCAAGTTGAAATAGTTATCATATAGTAAACTGTAGTTAGAACAGTAGTGTGTATATATCTGTAGCTATTAGAAATGTACAGCATAAGTATTGGTATTTGAAGGTGTTAATATTATTTTCTTCACCCCACCCTATAATCACATATAACCCATTCCACGTGAAAATGGTATGTGCAATCACAACTAACACCCCTGGACGTTTGTCCTGTTGGGTCATATATATTTGCATGTCCATTGATGCATCTGCCCTGTTCATACATCCAAACCTGATGGCCTGTTGCCATCAATTAACCCTGCATGACGTTGGACTGTGTATTGCTGTTCAAATTATGCATGTGTTATGCATGCTGTTCAATGGTGTGAATATCTGGGTGTTTGGTTAATGGGAATACTAATGCATGCTGTTACAACTAATTGTGAATGGTATTATATGTCACTAACCCAAACAGTCATGACATAATGCAAAACACAGGACGACAGGGAAGGCGGGTTCCAGCGGACCCACCTCTCCCACCTCAGCTGGCGAGTGCACCTGGCACTTGTGCCAAGTCCGGACCCTCCTCCGGTGGCCCTGTGCCACCTGCGGGTGGAAGCGCTGCAGGGGATGGGGCTCGTCTCCCCCTCTGCATGTGTGGCCGGAGGAGAACCACCACTCACCCTCCGTAGCGTCCAGACTGTGGTGTGTAGGGAGATTCGGGACTCTGTTCTCAAGCCCCTACGCCAGCTTGAGGCACGGGTGGCGCAACTAACGGGCATGCCTGTTGCCCGGCCTACACAGCCTTCAGCACAGCCCCGTCCTGGGCAGTGAAGGAACAGTGGCAACTGCCTATGGGTGGGGATATCAGTTCCACTGTTGCCATCTGTGGGCTCATGGGCTGTGGATATCCAATCCTCCGTCCCCGTCAATTTTGTAACCCCCCCCCACACGTGTCATACACTGCCCCTATATGCGTCTTGTTTGTCTTGTCTGTTTACCTACCCAAACTACCTCCCCAACTGTACCGACTTCCTTCACCTGACATACCACTCTCACCTGAAAAAAAAAAAAAAAAAAAAAAAAAAAAAGGGCACTTTGTACCCACAAAAAAATTACACCCCATACATAGTTGCCCATTCTGCACACATGTCTGCTGGACATGGAATCTATCAATTACAATTGGCTGTACAAGTATTATTGTTGTCCTGACACCTCTCTCAGGGGTGGAAGGTTTCAAATGTCACACCAAATTACATACATATGCACAGCTGTTGCTGATGAAGAAATGGGCAGCTATGGGCCTTACCTACATCCCTCCTGCAAATCCCAAGCTTGTTTCCCTACTGTCTTACCCTCTTTGTGACCCCTTTTTCACCACTTTCCTGTCTCCCCATTTTCTTTTCTTTCAAAGAAAATAGCACGGGTGTGTGCCAGAGTAAGCACTGTTAAGCGGTTGTAAGCGGGTGTGCACATGTGTGCGTGGAGCTAACTGCCAGTGCGCATGCGTGAGCTCCACGCAAACCAGTGCTAACCTGATTACAACTACTTAAAAGTGCCTTAGTCACTTTGATTGACAGGTCCTGTACTCAGTTCAAAAGCAAAATAAAATCCCACTGTCAGTCCCGAACCCAGGACCTTGGAAACACTAGTCTGTATGACCTACCACTAAGCCATGACTCTTATACAAGAACATTGTGCTAAAATAAATATAACATGTAACAGTAGGGATGAATGTAAAGGGAATATAGGATGTGTAGTACCCAAAGCATTTCATGTAGAATTACTGTCAAAACTACTGGATTCCCACAATAGTACTGTGTGAACACAAACAGCCATGCTAGTTGGTAGCTTGTAGATAATAATGTCAGTTAAAGTACATATATAAATGTATGTATATGTACACACACATATATATATATATATATATATATATATATATATATATATATATAGTTGTAGGAGTCATTGTGCATACACACTTACTACAGGGAACATGAAAGAGGAATGGAGAAATGTGAATCTACAACACAGCCTGAATCATGAGAGAGATACTAACCTTTACACTCACAGAACACTGTCCACAGCATACCAGCATGGTCCCCGCCCTTACAATCTGAAAGGGCAATGCCTATCCCACATACCCTTTTATAGCACTGACCTGAAATCACAGTGAGAACTGTAATCAGTACACAACTGGCTGTATGCAATTAGCAAATGCTGGCTTACAATTGGTGCAGAGTCCATCACATGGACCTATGCAGATACCTACAAAAGCATCCAGTACTAACACTCCACACATGCAATACATTCATTGCACTGTCTGGAAGCAGACAGAAAGAGAGAGAAAAGTGAGAGAGAGAGAGAACAAAAAAAAAAAAATTATACACTGTGACTCTGTCACCCAAAGCTGTCAGCAGTGACAGTAGCAGCAGCAAGCAGAAGCAGTGGTAGCGCAACCAGCTGCAACAAACACAGGTAATGCAAAGTAGCAGGTTAATAGTGTGCATACTGTGAACCCTCCAAATGTGTCATAGGTCTGTATCTATAAGTATGTCCATGTGATATGTTGTGTGTACGTAGTTCCTCCAAAAGGGGATGACCATACATTACATGTCAATCAGTCTTAGGCCATGATCTTGGCAGAAGTTGTCTGTGCATTGCCCCCAGCAATGGCTGTAGTGACTGCTTTGAAAGGTCAGCCAGGTTCAAAAGGCAGGATCAGCACATCACAAAGGCACACTGGCTGGGAACAAGTGTCTGCAGGTACCCGATATCACTGCATATGCATCCCATACTGCATAATTCCATAGCTTAGCAGACCAGGCCGGTTATGCATATGATGTGGTAGTTCCCAGGGTCAGTCGAGGTGCCTCCTTAGTGGTGTGGGACCACTGTCGCTGTATGCCACTGTCCAGGTACATATTCTGTAGTATGGCCAAGATAAATTATCAATGTTATATGCGGTTGTATGTCCTCTCGGAGTGCAGGTAGCACACATCCAGGGATACCATGAGGTCACAGTGATGCTGTGTGTTCTGCTCTGCTGAGGGCAGCCCTCACCTGGACATGTGAGATGATAGGGAGGTTACATACAGCTGTGATATATATTTGAACTGGTGGGGGAGAAGGAGGGGGGATACGTGCACCGAACATGTCTGCAAGACTGTTGCCAATGTCCGTGTGTTTGGTGAATGTTAAGTAGGTGTGTATTAACACAGGGCATATCTGAGGCATGTGGTCCATATGTGTAACATAACTGAAGAAGGCCTTGTGGTCATCCATAGTGTTTGTGGCCATTTCCCTCCCAGAGTAGGCCGTGGCCGTTGTTATGACAGACCGTAGCATAGTACCAGTGCTGACCACAGATGCCTTCCCTTAATGTGAATGTGCTCTGTCCTGCAGTAGCCTCCTGCTATTGTTATACAATCTGTCTCTGTCTGGGGTCCACCGGACAGGATGCCTAACCTTTGTGCATAGGGTCTGGGTTAGAAATGTGTGCAAGTTCCATGCAATCTGTGGCATGTCCGTGGTAAGCATTTGCAAATGGGTCAGCAGTGTGGCTTGTGGCTTCCACTGGCCCAGTGTGCTGCATGGATACCATCTCAGTCCCAGCAAGTGCATAACTGTCTAATCACATACATATCAAAGTAGTCTACTGTGCTGGTGGTGGTGGTGGGATATGTATATCCAGGCCGAGTAACTTCTGTCCACATCACAGTAGTGGATGGCGTCCCACATACAGTACCTTTGGATGAACCCCCAGAGTAAGGTTGTGCATTGCACCTGTCAGTGTGTGCTGACCGATGGGGCATGCTACTATGTTGTGTGGAATGTGGCAGGTATTGTTGCACAGGTGTTGGCTGAGCACTGATATCTGGCCATGTACCTGTGTATCCACCACGACACACACACACACACACACATGCAATATATGGGAGTAGTAGTATATCACTACACATGAGTATCATGTATAGTATGTGTGCCATATATTGCTGACATAGTCTGCTGATATCCTGTTTGTGTTCTCTTCCAGGGAGATGGCGCATCAGCATAACCCTGCCTACTCTGTAGCGGAAGACGAGGAGATCCACCAGAGCCTGGTGCGGGAGTATGACATACTGTTTTCCCACATCAGTCAGAATCAGCAGGAGAGGGCTGCACTGTGGCAAGACCTTGTCCGTAGGGTAAATGATATTGGCATGCATAACAGGACATATGAGCAGGTACGACATCACTGCAGTGATTTAATCTGAAGTGTCCGTCAGCGTACATCAGATATCCACAGGCAACAGGTTGCCACAGGAGGTGGGGTGGCCACACGTCCCCCCCCCTCACCAGACTGGAGGGGCTACTCCTAAGTGTTGTGGCTCCAGCCCCAGAACACCAACAGCAGTACACCTGCATTATGATGGAGGCTGGTTCCACACAGCAGCACGACATGGAGCGTGCAGGTAATATGCCATATGTACACTTGACTGTTCTGTACACTGTATCATATGTAATATCAATGGCACAGTTGTGCCCACTGACATTAATCTCATCATTTCTGCAGGTCCCTCCGGGGTTACAGCAAGGCAGGCCACCCATGCTGGTGAGTGTGTTTAACATAACCTATAATAGTCCTGATAATGCTAGTAACAGTAGTGTAACTCAGTAGTGCTCTGTGTGTATACTACGGGGTGTGCATGTGTGCAGGTGTGCCTGTGCCCATGTGTGCATGTGTGCAGGTGTGCCTGTGTCCACGTGTGCATATGTGCCTGTGTCCACGTGTGCATGTGTGCCTGTGTCCACGTGTGCATGTGTGCCTGTGCCCACGTGTGCAAGTGTGCATGTGTGCCTGTGTCCACGTGTGCATGTGTGCATGTGTACACGTGTGCATGTGTGCATGTGTGCATGTGCCCATGTGTGCATGTGCCCACTTGTGCATGTGTGCATGTGTCCATGTGTGCATGTGTCCACGTGTACATGTGTGCATGTGTCCACATGTGCATGTCTGCATGTGTGCCTGTGTGCATGTGTGCCTGTGTGCATGTGTCCACGTGTGCATGTCTGCATGTGTGCCTGTGTCCATGTGTGCATGTGCGCCTGTGTCCATGTGTGCATGTGTCCATGTGTGCATGTGTGTAGAAGTGCATCACTGGTAACAATGTCTGGAGACTGTAAACTGTGTTTCCTGTCTTCCTCCCACAGTTTCTGGGGCTGCTCTGGTGACCTGCAGCAGGGAACCTGAATCCTGTGCCAGGGTACTGGTAATGATGATATTTGTGTAATGGTACAGGAAGGTGTGTCAGGGTCCACCATTGGTCAGCCAATTGACAGTACACAGTTGTCAACCCCATCATTGCACACAGTCATCCTGCCAGTACATCCTTTGTCACCATTGTCCCTAGGTGATGGACAGGATACAGTGGGCATAGACCAGGGTAATGTGGTACCTGTGGCACATGCGTCCCCACACAGCAGCCATGGGCAGGGTCCTCCGATGGTACCACACAGACAGTTTCCCATGGGTTCTCGTGGGAGCATCCATGGGCATACTGCCTCTGGCCGACGTGCCCAAAGAGGTCTGTCAACCTCAGCTATGTTTCAGACTGTCATGCAGGCACAGTCGCATATGGAAAGGTACACCAGACAGGGTCTGAGAGAGCTGAGAGCATGTCGCACAGCCATGACAGACAGTATGCGTGACATTGTGGATGCTATCCGTAACTTCACCGATGTCATAGACAGACGTTGTGGGGACATATTACAGCAGTTCCACAACCAGATGTCCATGAGCCAGGGCAATGGTGGGCGTTTGCAGCATCGACGTGGCCGTATGCCGGCAACAGCAGCAGCTGGCAGTCGGCACAGATGACAACAGGCTCATGCACGCCCCCATAGTGCCAGCAGCAGCCCCAGCAATGCTGGGTCTGTGCTGTCATCGGAACGCCCCAGGAGACCACATGCACGTGGCTCTGGACAGTCCCAACAGGGACCTGTGTCCAGTCAACACATTCCCGCTTCTGATGACAGTACCCAGTCTGGCTTAGTACTGGATACGGTCCGTAGCACCCCTGCCAGGCACAGGTACCGTGTCCGTGCACATAGACACTGATCTGTATGACCTGCCAGGTGCAGTCTGTGGCTGTCCATAAACCCCTGTATATGGCAGCCATGAGGTGGAACTGTGTGCGTGCATACACACATGCGAAATGTTAACACCTAGGGTGACCACATACACGCACACACTGCACCAACTCTGCCCCACCCTGTACTGCTGCCCCTCACCAACACACATACACACACATGTCAATTGGTGGTATCAGTGGCTGACTCAGGCATACCTAATCCACACCCTGTGCATATGATGACACTGTGCCACCTCCTGCAATCTCCAACATCATTGCAGGAACAGGTAAACACGTTGCTGATGCACAGGGTGACTACATAGAAGTGTATTAGTAGTATCATGTTGGTAACAGTACAGTGTGCTGCTATGACTGTGTGTTCATCCCAGCATGCCTGCTGCAGTAACTGTATGAATGTCCTGAATTGTTATCTGCACCCATAGTACATACCAAAGTATAACAGCTGCACATAATTGCATGCCGGTGGTAAGGTTGTCAACAGATAGCCGCATACATGGGTAGCACAGGGGAAAGCTAACGCAAGTAGTGATATGCAATGGTGGACATGTACAGTAATGGTGTCAAGTTGCCCACAACGACTATGCCATGTGGATGTTCGTGCATGTAGATATGTGTACAGTACCAATGTAATCCAAATCACAAATAACTATGACATAATATCAGTTCAACCATGGGCATCTGCGCTGTGTATTCCTGGGTACATGTTGATAGTGCCTACATATTTGCATTGTTACTTACTGTTATTGTTACCCCTTCTTTGTTGTACAATGCACTACTTCCAGCCCTGTTTACTGTAGTTTTGTTTGCATGCATGTTCGCTTGGGTTCCTGGAACACTGCTTACACCTGCAATGCAGAGTTACAGTGCTTCTGTAGACTCCTAGTGACATCTGCATAGCGTACGATACGTATGTCAACTTTCCACATGACAGAACGCCACTGTCTGTCCTGTACGCATGTACGCTGCCTGTGACACATTGCACATGTCTTACCTGGCATTTACCCACGTGTGCAGTCATATATGTCAGTGCTATGAAACAGTAGCGGTACACCCACACATACACACCTTCAGTATGTTGTTCCCCATTGGCCCTATGTGTTGGTACTCACTATGGCAATCACACTACTAGGGTAGCATGTGCAAAGGTAACCTGTGAATCACCTCTATGGTCCAGTTGTGGTTTATGTGAGTCATGTGTCAATGTCACAGCTGCCACATGTATGCAGTCAGCCATCACCCTTGGCCAGGAACGTACAACACATGTGTGGGATGCCACCACACAGCCAATCTGGGGACTGGGCTCTCTGAACCCAGTAATGCCATACCCTGTCAGGTGGCATGTCATATATACTACATCCTGGACAAACGTCAACCCCAATCCCTGCTGCTACTATTGATAATACCCCTGAAGATGTTCCTGATAGTTTTGACCAATTCTTTACTGAGACATTTCAGGCCCTAGCTAGCCATCTACCTCCTAGCTCCCCTGGTCCTGAGAGTAGCACCCCTAGAAACCTACTTGCGTTCAGCTGCCAACCAGTCGCCACTTCACTTCTCCGTACCTTGACTGAAACAGTGAAACCCACTACACTTTCTGCTGATCAACTCCCTGCCGAGTACCTATCAAAATCAGATGATGCTATTGCTTACCCCGTCTCAAAGGTAATCAAATGAACCATGGTAGAATCTAAATTTCCCACCATCTGGAAAATGTCATATGTAATCCCACTTCACAAAGGAGGCAGCTCTACTGAATTCTCCAATTATAGGCCAATAGCTATACTCTCTCCACTTGCAAAGATTATGGAAACTTTAGTCATAGACAATTCATGCACCACCTAATCCAAAATTGCCTTATGGCAGACACTCAGCATGGCTTCCGTCCTCATCACAGCACTACTTCAGGCCTCCTAGCCTTTACTAACACCATAAACCATACTTGCAACACTAATTATATATTCTCAGCCCTCTTTTTGGATCTTTCCAAGGCATACGATATGGTTGATCACCAACTTGTAATCCACACCCTGCAAACATTCTGTCTAGATACTGGAGCCTTCCAATGGTTTCAATCCTACCTGCATGGTCAACAGCAGGCTGGCCTCTGGCAGAACAAACTCTCTAACCTTCTACCTAACACCCTCAGAGTACCACAAGGCTCTATACTAGGGCCCTTGCTGTTCTCCATCTTCATTAACGACCTTTATACTGTCATCCCAAAAGTCAGCTGTATCCAATATGCTGACGACTCTACTCTGATCTGCTCAGCCACATCTCCAGTAGAGTTATGGTCAGCTACCAGACCACCTTTAATACAATAGAAAACTGGCTTTCTGAACATCGTCTGATCCTAAATCCCAAATAAACAAAACTGCTGTTATTTCACCAACAGGTAGGTCTACCGCTTTCACCGTTACCATAACATCAACTGATGACACAATAATCTCCCCTGACCCATCTACTAAACTATTAGGTGTCATCATAGACAATAATTTCAAATGTGACCTCCATGTTAACCAAATTATCAAAGCCATCAATAGAAAACTAGGGTCAATTTACAGAATTAAAGCCTTCCTAGCCCCTCCAGCTAAAGGTGCCATAGTCACTTGATTGACAGGTCCTGTACTCAGTTCAAAAGCAAAATAAAATCCAATGTCAGTCCCGAACCCAGGACCTTGGAAACACTAGTCTGTATGACCTACCACTAAGCCATGACTCTTATACAAGAACATTGTGCTAAAATAAATATAACATGTAACAGTAGGGATGAATGTAAAGGGAATATAGGATGTAGTACCCAAAGCATTTCATGTAGAATTACTGTCAAAACTACTGGATTCCCACAATAGTACTGTGTGAACACAAACAGCCATGCTAGTTGGTAGCTTGTAGATAATAATGTCAGTTAAAGTACATATATAAATGTATGTATATGTACACACATATATATATATATATATATATATATATATATATATATATATATAGTTGTAGGAGTCATTGTGCATACACACTTACTACAGGGAACATGAGAGAGGAATGGAGAAATGTGAATCTACAACACAGCCTGAATCATGAGAGAGATACTAACCTTTACACTCACAGAACACTGTCCACAGCATACCAGCATGGTCCCGCCCTTACAATCTGAAAGGGCAATGCCTATCCACATACCCTTTTATAGCACTGACCTGAAATTACAGTGAGAACTGTAATCAGTACACAACTGGCTGTATGCAATTAGCAAATGCTGGCTTACAATTGGTGCAGAGTCCATCACATGGACCTATGCAGATACCTACAAAAGCATCCAGTACTAACACTCCACACATGCAATACATTCATTGCACTGTCTGGAAGCAGACAGAAAGAGAGAGAAAAGTGAGAGAGAGAGAGAACAAAAAAAATTATACACTGTGACTCTGTCACCCAAAGCTGTCAGCAGTGACAGTAGCAGCAGCAAGCAGAAGCAGTGGTAGCGCAACCAGCTGCAACAAACACAGGTAATGCAAAGTAGCAGGTTAATAGTGTGCATACTGTGAACCCTCCAAATGTGTCATAGGTCTGTATCTATAAGTATGTCCATGTGATATGTTGTGTGTACGTAGTTCCTCCAAAAGGGGATGACCATACATTACATGTCAATCAGTCTTAGGCCATGATCTTGGCAGAAGTTGTCTGTGCATTGCCCCAGCAATGGCTGTAGTGACTGCTTTGAAAGGTCAGCCAGGTTCAAAGGCAGGATCAGCACATCACAAAGGCACACTGGCTGGGAACAAGTGTCTGCAGGTACCCGATATCACTGCATATGCATCCCATACTGCATAATTCCATAGCTTAGCAGACCAGGCCGGTTATGCATATGATGTGGTAGTTCCCAGGGTCAGTCGAGGTGCCTCCTTAGTGGTGTGGGACCACTGTCGCTGTATGCCACTGTCCAGGTACATATTCTGTAGTATGGCCAAGATAAATTATCAATGTTATATGCGGTTGTATGTCCTCTCGAGTGCAGGTAGCACACATCCAGGGATACCATGAGGTCACAGTGATGCTGTGTGTTCTGCTCTGCTGAGGGCAGCCCTCACCTGGACATGTGAGATGATAGGGAGGTTACATACAGCTGTGATATATATTTGAACTGGTGGGGAGAAGGAGGGGATACGTGCACGAACATGTCTGCAAGACTGTTGCCAATGTCCGTGTGTTTGGTGAATGTTAAGTAGGTGTGTATTAACACAGGGCATATCTGAGGCATGTGGTCCATATGTGTAACATAACTGAAGAAGGCCTTGTGGTCATCCATAGTGTTTGTGGCCATTTCCCTCCCAGAGTAGGCCGTGGCCGTTGTTATGACAGACCGTAGCATAGTACCAGTGCTGACCACAGATGCCTTCCTTAATGTGAATGTGCTCTGTCCTGCAGTAGCCTCCTGCTATTGTTATACAATCTGTCTCTGTCTGGGGTCCACCGGACAGGATGCCTAACCTTTGTGCATAGGGTCTGGGTTAGAAATGTGTGTGCAAGTTCCATGCAATCTGTGGCATGTCCGTGGTAAGCATTTGCAAATGGGTCAGCAGTGTGGCTTGTGGCTTCCACTGGCCCAGTGTGCTGCATGGATACCATCTCAGTCCCAGCAAGTGCATAACTGTCTAATCACATACATATCAAAGTAGTCTACTGTGCTGGTGGTGGTGGTGGGATATGTATATCCAGGCCGAGTAACTTCTGTCCACATCACAGTAGTGGATGGCGTCCCACATACAGTACCTTTGGATGAACCCCCAGAGTAAGGTTGTGCATTGCACCTGTCAGTGTGTGCTGACCGATGGGGCATGCTACTATGTTGTGTGGAATGTGGCAGGTATTGTTGCACAGGTGTTGGCTGAGCACTGATATCTGGCCATGTACCTGTGTATCCACCACGACACACACACACACACACATGCAATATATGGGAGTAGTAGTATATCACTACACATGAGTATCATGTATAGTATGTGTGCCATATATTGCTGACATAGTCTGCTGATATCCTGTTTGTGTTCTCTTCCAGGAGATGGCGCATCAGCATAACCCTGCCTACTCTGTAGCGGAAGACGAGGAGATCCACCAGAGCCTGGTGCGGGAGTATGACATACTGTTTTCCCACATCAGTCAGAATCAGCAGGAGAGGGCTGCACTGTGGCAAGACCTTGTCCGTAGGGTAAATGATATTGGCATGCATAACAGGACATATGAGCAGGTACGACATCACTGCAGTGATTTAATCTGAAGTGTCCGTCAGCGTGCATCAGATATCCACAGGCAACAGGTTGCCACAGGAGGTGGGGTGGCCACACGTCCCCCCCCCTCACCAGACTGGAGGGGCTACTCCTAAGTGTTGTGGCTCCAGCCCCAGAACACCAACAGCAGTACACCTGCATTATGATGGAGGCTGGTTCCACACAGCAGCACGACATGGAGCGTGCAGGTAATATGCCATATGTACACTTGACTGTTCTGTACACTGTATCATATGTAATATCAATGGCACAGTTGTGCCCACTGACATTAATCTCATCATTTCTGCAGGTCCCTCCGGGGTTACAGCAAGGCAGGCCACCCATGCTGGTGAGTGTGTTTAACATAACCTATAATAGTCCTGATAATGCTAGTAACAGTAGTGTAACTCAGTAGTGCTCTGTGTGTATACTAGGGGTGTGCATGTGTGCAGGTGTGCCTGTGCCCATGTGTGCATGTGTGCAGGTGTGCCTGTGTCCACGCAGCATATGTGCCTGTGTCCACGTGTGCATGTGTGCCTGTGTCCACGTGTGCATGTGTGCCTGTGCCCACGTGTGCAAGTGTGCATGTGTGCCTGTGTCCACGTGTGCATGTGTGCATGTGTACACGTGTGCATGTGTGCATGTGTGCATGTGCCCATGTGTGCATGTGCCCACTTGTGCATGTGTGCATGTGTCCATGTGTGCATGTGTCCCACGTGTACATGTGTGCATGTGTCCACATGTGCATGTCTGCATGTGTGCCTGTGTGCATGTGTGCCTGTGTGCATGTGTCCACGTGTGCATGTCTGCATGTGTGCCTGTGTCCATGTGTGCATGTGCGCCTGTGTCCATGTGTGCATGTGTCCATGTGTGCATGTGTGTAGAAGTGCATCACTGGTAACAATGTCTGGAGACTGTAAACTGTGTTTCTGTCTTCCTCCCACAGTTTCTGGGGCTGCTCTGGTGACCTGCAGCAGGGAACCTGAATCCTGTGCCAGGGTACTGGTAATGATGATATTTGTGTAATGGTACAGGAAGGTGTGTCAGGGTCCACCATTGGTCAGCCAATTGACAGTACACAGTTGTCAACCCCATCATTGCACACAGTCATCCTGCCAGTACATCCTTTGTCACCATTGTCCCTAGGTGATGGACAGGATACAGTGGGCATAGACCAGGGTAATGTGGTACCTGTGGCACATGCGTCCCCACACAGCAGCCATGGGCAGGGTCCTCCGATGGTACCACACAGACAGTTTCCCATGGGTTCTCGTGGGAGCATCCATGGGCATACTGCCTCTGGCCGACGTGCCCAAAGAGGTCTGTCAACCTCAGCTATGTTTCAGACTGTCATGCAGGCACAGTCGCATATGGAAAGGTACACCAGACAGGGTCTGAGAGAGCTGAGAGCATGTCGCACAGCCATGACAGACAGTATGCGTGACATTGTGGATGCTATCCGTAACTTCACGATGTCATAGACAGACGTTGTGGGGACATATTACAGCAGTTCCACAACCAGATGTCCATGAGCCAGGGCAATGGTGGGCGTTTGCAGCATCGACGTGGCCGTATGCCGGCAACAGCAGCAGCTGGCAGTCGGCACAGATGACAACAGGCTCATGCATGCCCCCATAGTGCCAGCAGCAGCCCCAGCAATGCTGGGTCTGTGCTGTCATCGGAACGCCCCAGGAGACCACATGCACGTGGCTCTGGACAGTCCCAACAGGGACCTGTGTCCAGTCAACACATTCCCGCTTCTGATGACAGTACCCAGTCTGGCTTAGTACTGGATACGGTCCGTAGCACCCCTGCCAGGCACAGGTACCGTGTCCGTGCACATAGACACTGATCTGTATGACCTGCCAGGTGCAGTCTGTGGCTGTCCATAAACCCCTGTATATGGCAGCCATGAGGTGGAACTGTGTGCGTGCATACACACATGCGAAATGTTAACACCTAGGGTGACCACATACACGCACACACTGCACCAACTCTGCCCCACCCTGTACTGCTGCCCCTCACCAACACACATACACACACATGTCAATTGGTGGTATCAGTGGCTGACTCAGGCATACCTAATCCACACCCTGTGCATATGATGACACTGTGCCACCTCCTGCAATCTCCAACATCATTGCAGGAACAGGTAAACACGTTGCTGATGCACAGGGTGACTACATAGAAGTGTATTAGTAGTATCATGTTGGTAACAGTACAGTGTGCTGCTATGACTGTGTGTTCATCCCAGCATGCCTGCTGCAGTAACTGTATGAATGTCCTGAATTGTTATCTGCACCCATAGTACATACCAAAGTATAACAGCTGCACATAATTGCATGCCGGTGGTAAGGTTGTCAACAGATAGCCGCATACATGGGTAGCACAGGGGGAAAGCTAACGCAAGTAGTGATATGCAATGGTGGACATGTACAGTAATGGTGTCAAGTTGCCCACAACGACTATGCCATGTGGATGTTCGTGCATGTAGATATGTGTACAGTACCAATGTAATCCAAATCACAAATAACTATGACATAATATCAGTTCAACCATGGGCATCTGCGCTGTGTATTCCTGGGTACATGTTGATAGTGCCTACATATTTGCATTGTTACTTACTGTTATTGTTACCCCTTCTTTGTTGTACAATGCACTACTTCCAGCCCTGTTTACTGTAGTTTTGTTTGCATGCATGTTCGCTTGGGGTTCCCTGGAACACTGCTTACACCTGCAATGCAGAGTTACAGTGCTTCTGTAGACTCCTAGTGACATCTGCATAGCGTACGATACGTATGTCAACTTTCCACATGACAGAACGCCACTGTCTGTCCTGTACGCATGTACGTTGCCTGTGACACATTGCACATGTCTTACCTGGCATTTACCCACGTGTGCAGTCATATATGTCAGTGCTATGAAACAGTAGCGGTACACCCACACATACACACCTTCAGTATGTTGTTCCCCATTGGCCCTATGTGTTGGTACTCACTATGGCAATCACACTACTAGGGTAGCATGTGCAAAGGTAACCTGTGAATCACCTCTATGGTCCAGTTGTGGTTTATGTGAGTCATGTGTCAATGTCACAGCTGCCACATGTATGCAGTCAGCCATCACCCTTGGCCAGGAACGTACAACACATGTGTGGGATGCCACCACACAGCCAATCTGGGGACTGGGCTCTCTGAACCCAGTAATGCCATACCCTGTCAGGTGGCATGTCATATATACTACATCCTGGACAAACGTCAACCCCAATCCCTGCTGCTACTATTGATAATACCCTGAAGATGTTCCTGATAGTTTTGACCAATTCTTTACTGAGACATTTCAGGCCCTAGCTAGCCATCTACCTCCTAGCTCCCTGGTCCTGAGAGTAGCACCCTAGAAACCTACTTGCTCAGCTGCCAACCAGTCGCCACTTCACTTCTCCGCACCTTGACTGAAACAGTGAAACCCACTACACTTTCTGCTGATCAACTCCTGCCGAGTACCTATCAAAATCAGATGATGCTATTGCTTACCCGTCTCAAAGGTAATCAAATGAACCATGGTAGAATCTAAATTTCCCACCATCTGGAAAATGTCATATGTAATCCCACTTCACAAAGGAGGCAGCTCTACTGAATTCTCCAATTATAGGCCAATAGCTATACTCTCCACTTGCAAAGATTATGGAAACTTTAGTCATAGACAATTCATGCACCACCTAATCCAAAATTGCCTTATGGCAGACACTCAGCATGGCTTCCGTCCTCATCACAGCACTACTTCAGGCCTCCTAGCCTTTACTAACACCATAAACCATACTTGCAACACTAATTATATATTCTCAGCCCTCTTTTGGATCTTTCCAGGGCATACGATATGGTTGATCACCAACTTGTAATCCACACCCTGCAAACATTCTGTCTAGATACTGGAGCCTTCCAATGGTTTCAATCCTACCTGCATGGTCAACAGCAGGCTGGCCTCTGGCAGAACAAACTCTCTAACCTTCTACCTAACACCTCAGAGTACCACAAGGCTCTATACTAGGGCCCTTGCTGTTCTCCATCTTCATTAACGACCTTTATACTGTCATCCCAAAAGTCAGCTGTATCCAATATGCTGACGACTCTACTCTGATCTGCTCAGCCACATCTCCAGTAGAGTTATGGTCAGCTACCAGACCACCTTTAATACAATAGAAAACTGGCTTTCTGAACATCGTCTGATCCTAAATCCCAAATAAACAAAACTGCTGTTATTTCACCAACAGGTAGGTCTACCGCTTTCACCGTTACCATAACATCAACTGATGACACAATAATCTCCCCTGACCCATCTACTAAACTATTAGGTGTCATCATAGACAATAATTTCAAATGTGACCTCCATGTTAACCAAATTATCAAAGCCATCAATAGAAAACTAGGGTCAATTTACAGAATTAAAGCCTTCCTAGCCCCTCCAGCTAAAGGTGCCATAGCTCGCTCACACCTTGTTTCAACCCTTCTGTATGCATCCCCTCTACTCTCGAATATGAACAAGACTGTCCTTAACAAACACTCAATTTGCTACAACCACATTGCCAGGTTTGCCACTGGGCTGCCTTTTAGGACACATCATTGCATCAATCTAAATCAGCTTGGTTGGCCTGCAATATCCAGCCTAATACAGTATAACCAACTGATTATGGCCTATAAAATCCTCTATAATCCAGACAATACTCCTGCACTTCAAATATTATCACCCCCTATAACAATCCTAGACCACTTCGATCCTCTAACAAACTACTAATTCAGACTAGCAAATTTAATAACACAGCCGGTGATTCTCTTTTTGCAAACTCTGTAAGTAGATCCTGGAACTCACTTCCAGCTGATATTACCCTAATTTCCACCTTAGGTCAATTTAACACTAGACTCAAACAACATTTGTCACTTAACTGGCTATGTCGATGTATCAAGCCTGGCTAACTCAAATGTGTAAAATCTGTGAACCAGTTTACTGTGTAATTTAATTTAATCCTGACTTGTGCACAGGACTAACATTAACCTGTGGAACATGTTTAACTTGCTTACTTATGTAATCTCTGTAAATAATCTGTTTGTAATATGTAATGCCCCGGGCCTCCCCTGGAAATGGACATGCATCCAGCAAGGAGTTTGTGCTTTTTAATTTACAGCTTTACTGGAGTTTGTGTATGGTGCTTGTGCTTTACTGGTGTGTGTGTGTGTGTGTGTGTGTGAAAATGCCCCAGGTGCTTATGGTGGTGTGGTAGGGAATGCCTCAGGCTTGAACCCTGTACCCTGTATGCAGGTGTTAAAGACTTGAGTTCCCTACCCACCACCATTTGTAAAAAAATTTCAGATTTTTGCCTCATATTCGATCTGATCTGTTCCTCATAATATCTGTGGTTTGTAAATGTTGCAATGCTTGATATTTGATGGTGTAGTAGTAGCATTGTTGCTTCACAGCTGCAGGTTCTTGGGTTTGATTCTTGGCTGGGGTTCCTTCTTTGTGGGGTCTGTATCTTCTCCCTGTGTTTGTGTGGGTTTGCTTTGTGTCCTCCCATGTTACAAAGACATGTCTGCATTATTTCTTACTGGGCCTCTACTGAAAATTGTTTATTTGTTCCAAGTCAGACTGTCCTGATTAAAAATGTTAAATAAAATTGACAGGCATTTGAATTTCAGACTTAAGGGTTTCTGAATGTTTAATTCCTTGATTTGATGGTGCAGTGGTAGTATTGTTGCCTCACAGCTATAGGTTTTCTGGTTTGATTCTTGGTTGGGTGGCTTCTGTGTGGAGTCTGCATCTCCTCCATGTGTTTGTGTGGATTTGCTCTGGTGCCCTGCCATTTTACAAAGACGTGTCTGCAGTTTTAATCCCTGCTGAAAATTGGTTTTGTTCTGTCCGCAGTAAAATTGACAGGCATTTGAATTTCAGACTTCAGGTTTCTGAATGTTTAATTCCTTGCATAATTGATGGTGCGGTGGTAGTATTGTTGCCTCACAGCTATAGGTTTTCTGGTTTGATTCTTGGTTTGGGTGGCTTCTGTTTGGAGTCTGCATCTCCTGCCTGTGTTTGTGTGGATTTGCTCTGCCCTGCCATTTTACAAAGATGTGTCTGCAGTTTTAATCCCTGCATCTCTGCTGAAAATTGTTTTGTTCTGTCCAGTAAAATTGACAGGCATTTGAATTTCAGACTTCAGGTTTCTGAATGTTTAATTCCTTGCATAATTGATGGTGCAGTGATAGTATTGTTGCCTCACAGCTATAGGTTTTCTGGTTTGATTCTTGGTTGGGGTGGCTTCTGTCTGCATCTCCTCCCTGTATTTGTGTGGATTTGCTCTGGTGCCCTGCCATTTTACAAAGACGTGTCTGCAGTATTAATCCCCGCCTCTGCTGAAAATTGTTTTTGTTCTGTCCGCAGTAAAATTGACAGGCATTTGAATTTCAGACTTCAGGTTTCTGAATGTTTAATTCCTTGCATAATTGATGGTGCAGTGATAGTATTGTTGCCTCACAGCTATAGGTTTTCTGGTTTGATTCTTGGTTGGGGTGGCTTCTGTCTGCATCTCCTCCTGTATTTGTGTGGATTTGCTCTGGTGCCCTGCCATTTTACAAAGACGTGTCTGCAGTATTAATCCTCATGCCTCTGCTGAAAATTGTTTTGTTCTGTCCGCAGTAAAATTGACAGGCATTTGAATTTCAGACTTCAGGTTTCTGAATGTTTAATTCCTTGCATAATTGATGGTGCAGTGATAGTATTGTTGCCTCACAGCTATAGGTTTTCTGGTTTGATTCTTGGTTGGGGTGGCTTCTGTCTGCATCTCCTCCCTGTATTTGTGTGGATTTGCTCTGGTGCCCTGCCATTTTACAAAGACGTGTCTGCAGTATTAATTCCTGGGGCTCTGCTGAAAATTGTTTTATTCTGTCCAGTAAAATTGACAGGCATTTGAATTTCAGACTTCAGGTTTCTGAATGTTTAATTCCTTGCATAATTGATGGTGCGGTGGTAGTATTGTTGCCTCACAGCTATAGGTTTTCTGGTTTGATTCTTGGTTGGGGTGGCTTCTGTGTGGAGTGTGCATCTCCTGCCTGTGTTTGTGTGGATTTGCTCTGGTGCCCTGCCATTTTACAAAGATGTGTCTGCAGTTTTAATCCCTGCCTCTGCTGAAAATTGTTTTGTTCTGTCCGCAGTAAAATTGACCGGCATTTGAATTTCCAACTTCATGTTCTTCAGAATACATAGTAGCACAACCTTTTTTTTTAGCAATTTTCAAGTTTATAAGATGAATATTTTAAATTTGTCCCTATTTTTGGGACTGTATTCCCCATTATTGGCTTCGGCCCAGGTTTTTGTGCTAAGGTTGACAGCTATGGCAAGAACTGAATTCACTGAATATGTTTGAGGGCTGTATTCCCTCATTACTGGGTTTGTCCAGGTGTTTTGTACTAAGAGGTTGACAGCTATGGTGAGAACTGAATTCACTAAATGATAGCCATTTAAGTTTCAGTCTTCCTCTTTTTACAAAGCAGCTGATGTATGAGTGGTATGTTACTCTGTTTTTTGCTCAGGGACCTTGGCAGTAAAATATATGGTGGCAACACAACATTTTATTCTAGCAACTTTCCAAGATTATACAAGCAATGTTTAATGTGTCCCTGTTTTGGGCTTTGACCCTCCAATACATTTTGGCTTTTTCCAGTTTTCTTGAGCTGCTAAGTTGAGATGCAGTTGAGTATTGAGTAGATTTTACAAGGAACTGAGAGCTGCAGGGGAATAGAAGTTTAGTGCTTTGCCAAGTTAATACTATAGTACAACAGGCTGCGACTTGCTTTTGATGCAGAAGGTTGTGGGTTCTACTCCCACAAGGGGTAGATGCTGCCGTACTGAGAATGTTCTCCTTGGTGAAGATACTAACTATGAGTTCGTTATCAGTTTGCCATCCATTTCCTCTTGCAATATTATTACTAGCTTATCATTTTTTAATGTAATATACACAATTTATTCCTGAGGGGCAACAGACACTTTATTTTCGATGAAACCATGAAATATAAAGGTGATTGCTAGCAGCAACCACTTCATTAGTTACAGATTTCTTTAATGTGGAATTATTTAGATGACTGACTTCAGAGATTGTGCATATTTACTGATAATGGACTGTAGAATTGTGCATATTTACTGATAAAGGTGGACTGTAGAATTGTGCATATTTACTGATAATGGTGGACTGTGGAATTGTGCATATTTACTGATAATGGTGGACTGTGGAATTGTGCATATTTACTAATAATGGTGGACTGTGGAATTGTGTATATTTACTAATAATGGTGGACTGTGGAAGTCTGAGTAGACTTTTTATGATAAATGTTCTCAACTGGGCAGTTTTGCCATTATGGGTGCATATGGTTTGTTTCATTGCTTACTGGAAAAATGTTCAAAACAAATTTAAAACATCCTGTAACAAGTGTACTGTATTGTACAAGGAATATAATTTTAGTACAATGAGGAAGGTGTATCAAAGAGCACATGTATGTTTCATATGCAAGGAGCCTATGATTCAAAACAGCCCAAAATTAATCTTTATCTGCCACTGGCAAAATGTATTTTCCTTGAATGTGGGTTTCAATGCTGTTTCAATGAATGTGAGTTTCAAGGGCAGAGAAGTTTTAATGCTAAGTTTTCATTGTGAGACTGCATTGCTTTGTTTAACAGATGACTTAGTGTTTGTGCTGTAAAATACAAAATAAAACTTTCAAATGAAGTCCAACTCATCATAGAAGTAAAGCAGTATGCACATTAGTGTTTATGGTAAATGGAGTGAAATAGCCAAGTATAATGGTTCATTGGAATGGCTGCAGAGGCTCCATTCAACCATTATTTTGTCAGGGGGGAAGGGCAGCAAACTCAGACAGGCCCAGCTGAACTATACCTCCCAACTGTCCAGATTTTCAAAGAATGAATAGATTTTTGCTTCTTATTTTTGGTTTGTTCATAAAATTTGTAGTTTTAATTCCTAAATGATTTGCCAGAAGTCACTCTAAGTTTCAGACTTCATAACCTTCAGAAAAATGCATGTTAAAGTAAGAGCTGTTCTATCAACTGTCTCAATTTATACAAGAACAATTTTTAGTACTGTTTATATGTGCCCCCAATATATTTGGCCTTGTTCAGATTTACTGCATTAACAGGTTGAGAGGTACATGCAAATAAATTGCTTTATAGAATTAGGCATAGCCAACCTCTCAACTGTCCCCAATTTTGGCTCAAAATGTTGCTCTTCCCCCTTATAATCCCTCCGAAAAATAGCAATTTTGGAAGAAAACATGGAGGGTTTACAATTAAGAAATAACTGTAATAATCAAAGTTATAGATTACTTGAAATGCATGTAGATTCTTTTATATTTTGTCAGCTGCTCAAGGTAGCAGTAGATTCTTTTATATTTTGTCAGCTGCTCAAGGTAGCAGTACTAATATTAAAGTGTCCCTTCTTTGACAGGTAGCAGCTGTATTGTGTGTCTATTTTATATTTTTGCTTCAATGCTTTTGTCCATTTTCATAAAATTGTGTTTTTGGCAAATTAGTGACATCACTAAAGACTGAAGTTAGAAAATGACAGACATTTGAGTTTCAGATTTTATACCCTTCAGAAAATTCATACTAATGCAAGACCTATTCTATTATCTTTCTAAGTTTATTAGAGCAATATTTAAAATTGTCCTTATTGTTGGGCCTTTGTCCCACTTCTGTGTATGGCTTTGTCCAGATTTCTTGCTCTTGAGGTTGAGAGGTATGACAAATGTGTCAGGGCCATCACAGTCAGCCAGAGAGATTTCAAATTGTGACATGCTTGTTGCACCCCACTCCCCCATGTAGTGACTCTGGATGTGTCCAAGCAAGGCAAGGAGTAGTTGTATCTACCTTGATGGGGAGGACACACTGCATAAGTACTACAGTGGCTTTTCATCTGTCCTTGATTTTGCAGAATGGTCTGGTTTCTGTCATATTTTGTACTGTTGATTTATGCTTATTACTCAAAGTGCCTGTTGCTCTGTGTTTTAAGTAGCAATGCTTTAATGACCATAAGGTAAGCTTGTCTGAGATCGTAAGATGCAAGTAAGCTTTAATAAGCATACTGTTAAAGAATTGCCAACATTGAGAGCCTTTCTGTTGTTGCCATGCAGAGAATACTTGACTAGATAATGTATAAGCCTTGGGTATTAAAGGACAGGATTCCATTATTTTAAAAGCTCATTACACTTGTTGGAGACTTCCAGTCATCTCTACAGACTTTACCCGTAAACTAAACAGAATGCCAATCATGTGTGGTCCATAACCTGTACAGTAATCCTTTAAGCAATGTATCTTGAGCTTGTTTCTTGTTTGCTTTTCATTTTACTTTTATCATGTTTTCCCCATGAAACAAGTTGTCAGGCAGCAGGTCTTTTTGGATAAGAAACATTTTTACAAGTGGGGGCATCACATAGATTTCTACTTTCAGCATGTTACTTGGTACTTTAATAAAGCTGAATATATTATAATTAGGACTGCAGTGCAAGGAGAAGTGGTTTGAGTTGAGTGCTTCTGGTTTTTCTTATACTTGATTTTGACTGGCATTCCAGTAATGTATTTAAAAAGTAATTTATTTTTTCATGCCTCACAACCTTTTGTTTCCATCTAGATATTAAGTAAGCTGTCATGCAGCCAATGCATTGAAATATTTTTATTCTTCTACACTTATTTTTGTCTTGATTGGACTTTCATAATGATGGTTTGCCACTCAGGGCAGCGTATTTAATTAAAGTTAGTTTTTTGTGGTTTTGTGCATAGCTCCTCCCCTTTCTGGTTGACCACACCCCTCCCCTTGACCCCACCCATTCAGCTGTCTCCTGCAGCCCCCCTGTGATTTGAAGTCACCAGCCGCCACTGGCATCCAGTCGGACTATCCCAGTCAACAAATGTAGGATAAATAAATAAATAAATAAAATATATTACAGTGACTACAATACAAGTCAGACATTGACATGCACTGATAGCATGCTGAACACACTGGGGCATACGTGGGGACTCAGAATAGCATCCTGCCTGAGCATCACACACCTCCACAGCTGGCACACAGGCATATGTTCCGTCGGAACAGAGCACATGCCACACATGGCACACACATCCCCTGTGCCACACACTCACAGCCTGTAGGGCTACACAACACACCTGCTACAGACGTGTCAGGTACCTGTCTTGTGTGCTGCACTGGGGTCCCGCTCAACAGGCTGCATCTGGTGAAGGTCACAGTGATATGCCTCAGGGGCACTATGGTCCACCACATAACACATGCATACAGGTCAGTCAAAGGCATGGACACATATGACTCACTCATTGACCATGCCAGTATGGCTGCCTGAGACATACCTCCCTGGACTACATGATAGGGAACATAGAATGGATCTCTCAGCATGTGGCACAGGCCAGTATGAGCCTGATCTTGGTTGCCAACATACCCTTACCAGGTATGCTACCACTATATGTGGGAAGGGTGTTGTATGTCTACATTATGCTCAGTCTCCACTGTCATTCATAGGGTATCCGCTGGCTGTCAATGTGTGCTTACATGCTAGGGAAGCCACAATGATGTGCAAGGGTCATCTTGCACGTGACACCCATGGCCCGATGTATAATGGCAAAGCTCCTTGGTACACACATACTGCCTTATGCTGCAGGACATGGTTTACATAGCCACCTCCATGGGTATCACACAGGTTAGGACACTAACAGTGCTGCTACACAACAACAGCAGTGTACACCAGAAGATGCATGCACCAGACACTGTCCCCAGCACGGTGAACTGCAATGTCTGTGCAGTACCAGATTCATGATTCATGGCTCACAGGTGTTACCCATCACTGACAGGTTATGCCCCATACCATGCCTGTCGTCCCCTACACATGTAACACACATGGACAGGGGGATGGTATCCCAAGGTACTACAGATACACACACCTCCAGGTTGTTGGCACAGCACAAAGCATCAGGGCCTAATCATGTCCAGCTAACAGTGTGTCAGACTGCCATCTGGTTCATAGCCTGGCACACACAACCCTCCCATACACAGGAAGACCACCTATCCTCCATAACAACACTGGCAATATGACAGTCTCAAGAACTGTCTTTATATGGCTGGACTGCATCCAGCCAAACAGTGTGCGTGAGCATTACTGTAGCTACAACACACTAGTTGAAGGGTTCACAGCATGTGGTCACTGAATTGCAGTGGAATGACATGTTACCACTACCACAACAGGTGGGAACATGCAGCACCTGTACATTGACTACATGTACACTATATGGCCCAGACCAGATGTGTATCCCCTGCTGTAGGTATTTCACCATATACACCCACACTGTATAGAGACATACCACGTGCGGACCCTGCACAGTAAGACACAGTCATATTGGTATACATTGCAAATACCATTTATCCACTCGAGGCATTTGTCAGGCATGGTAACTACTGCAGGTCACAGGTATTTATGTGTATGTGTCACACACATACATCATGTGTGCAATGCCACTGCTGGTTTAGGCAATGGCATGCATTGTTATGTACAGAGACCCACACAAGGTCATACTGTGTGACACAACCACACGTGGCAGTTGTGGGTTACCACAACATACCTATCTGTACTCTGACAATGGTAATAGACACAGTAGCAGAGCGCACTATTGGCATTACTAGGCAACAAGCCCTGTTTGGCTGTGCTGATAGTGTGGTGACATCCCCTGTGTTTACTGGGGGAGTATGCAGCATCTGGTGTATTGTAGTATTTGCCAAAAGGATCTGTTCTCTCACACTTGCATTTACACACACCCTACTTTCCCCACACACACGCACACTTGCCATTTGCAGGATTCATTCCCCTACCTAACTAAGTCATGACACGTGAGAGAGACTCATTAGCAAAGCGCACTATTCGGTTTACTAGATAGTTCCTCTTCTCTGGCTGTACTTAAAGGGTGCTGACAACATCAGTATTTTGAAAGGGTAATGTGCATCAGGTAGTGTGATCTCCTGATTGCCAAAACTAACATGTTTTTCATACGGAAATGCACACACACAAACTCCCCACATCCAGACACACACACATGCCATTTACAGGTTTCAAACTCCTACCTAACTACATTACGATACTCGGGAGAGACGCATTAGCAGAGTGCGCTATTCGCATTACTGGGAGGCTTCCCTTCTCCTGCTGTACTTATAGGGTGCTGACATCATCTGTGTTTAGAAAGGGGAATGTGCATCCTGTAGTGTATTCTCCCATTTGCCAAAAGGGACATTTACCTCACACAAAGCTGCACACACACTAACCCCCCTCATCCAAACACACACACTTGCAGGATTCAAACCACTACCTATGTTATAACACTCAAGACGGACGTATTAGCGTAGCGGGCTATTCGCATTACTGGGAGGCTTTCCTTCTCCTGTTGTACTTATAGGGTGCTGACATCATCTATGTTTGGAAAGGGGAGTGTGCATCCTGTAGTGTGTTCTCCCAGTTGCCAAAAGGGACATTTCCCTCACACATAATTGCACACACACTAACCCCCCTCATCCAAACACACACACCTGCCATTTGCAGGATTCAAACCACTACCTAATTATGTTCTGACACTCGAGACGGACGCATTAGCGGAGCGCACTATTCGCATTACTGGGAGGCTTCCCTTCTCCTGCTGTACTTATAGGGTGCTGACATCATCTGTGTTTAGAGAGGGGAGTATGCATCCTGTAGTGTGTTCTCCCAGTTGCCAAAAGGGACATTTCCCTCACACATAATTGCACACACACTAACCCCCCTCATCCAAACACACACACCTGCCATTTGCAGGATTCAAACAACTACCTAACTATGTTATGACACTCGAGACGGACGCAATTAGCAGAGCGCGCTATTCGCATTACTGGGAGGCTTTCCTTCTCCTGCTGTATTTATAGGGTGCTGACATCATCTGTGTTTGAAAAGGGGAGTGTGCATCCTGTAGTGTGTTCTCCCAGTTGCCAAAAGGGACATTTTCTTCACACATAATTGCAGACACACTAACCCCCCTCATCCAAACACACACACTTGCCATTTGCAGGATTCAAACCACTACCTAACTATGTTATGACACTCAAAACGGACGCATTAGCAGAGCGTGCTATTCGCATTAGTGAGAGGCTTCCCTTCTCCTGCTGTACTTATAGGGTGCTGACATCATCTGTGTTTAGAAAGGGGAATGTGCATCCTGTAGTGTATTCTCCTAGTTGGCAAAAGGGATACTTCTTTCAAACAGTCTTGAACACACACTAACCCCCTCCACACACACTGAGCATGTACAGGATTCAAACCCCTACCTAACTACGTTATGACACTCAAGACGGACGCATTAGCAGAGCGCGCTATTCGCATTACTGGGTGGTTTCCCTTCACCTGCTGTACTTATAGGGTGCTGACATCATCAGTGTTTAGAAAGGGGAATGTGCATCCTGTAGTGTGTTTTCCCAGTTGCCAAAAGGGACATTTCCCTCTCATAGCCTTTCACACACACAAACCCCACTCACCCACACACACACACACACACACACTGAGCATTTGCAGGATTCGAACCCCTACCTAACTATATTATGACACTTGAAGGAGATGCATTAGCAGAGCGCACTATCCAAATTACTGGGCATCTGCTCTGCACCTGTAGTATTTATAGGGTGCTGACATCTTTATTTCTACAGAGGTATGTACATGTAGTACTACCTGTCAGGTGGGGATAGCATATATATGCATTTGCAGCCACCTACGTCAGGGTCAGATATGCACATCACACTGGCAGGTTATGTTCTATACCATGCTTTGGGACCACAGGACCTGTAACACACAACACAACCAGTCCAGAACACCACACCCACATCCAGGACACACACTTAGCTTCCCTGGGAACAGTGCCAGGATATGCAGGTGTTCACATACACCATTCCAGTTGTTAACATCAGGTACAGGCATATTGTGTGTGAGAACTACTCAGGCCTCTACCACTTTACCCTACAGCCACTACAATTTGTGGGTCCATGTGCTATGGCAGAACCACACATCACAGCCACATGGGGGAATACATATTGCACCTGTCCATCTGCAACATGGGTACTCACTGTTCCACACCAGAGGTAGACCACCATTGTTGATATCTGACCATACCCACCTTTCCCTGGACATCCATATCCCATCTCCACCCCAGGCAAGGTTGTCACTGCACACAAACTGTATTTAGCACAAGCAGACTCTACACTTGTGTAGACTGGGGTGGACGACTTCAGAGGACCCATGCTGGAGGACTATACTGGCCACTCAGCATAATCCTTGACAATTGCATTCTATGAGCATGTGTATGGTTTGCATTGGTCATGCTATCCCACATATACCCATGACTGCTCCACAACAAGACACCTGTCAGCTGTACACCAGCCATATATGCGCCAACAACACAGAGTGACCTAATACATTGCAGAGCTGTAGCCCACAGAGGGAGGACATCTGTGAACAGTTCCGGCATGGCACTTCATTCACACATACTCATTACAACACAGAGTTGACAGTGGAATCATCCAGAGAATGCAGATAGGGCTCCCCTTAGTCTGTTATTGATGGACACCTACTGTCAGAGATCCTCAGCAACCCTCTCACAGCACACACCGACAACATGGCTGTGGCTTAGCACATTCAATCCCTGGGACCTCCACGGTGCCCCTGCTTGACAGAGGCACAGCTCACTAGCCTCACATGTTGCCTTCTGTGACCTACTTTTCAGTGGCACAGTAGCCTACTATCCTGGGGATGCAGATGCCAAGCACACTCTGGCTGAGCTGTCATTCCCTAGGGCAACAAGCCTAGTATTGACCTCTACACCCATATGTTCAATTGTCGGATGCACAATATTTGTTGTGCTGTTCTACTGTTTGCAGGTCTTTATTGCCATAACATTCCCTGTTCCTATGACCAACTTGTGTATCTGGTGAAGATGTTTGCATATGTCGGCGATCCACTATATCACTTATGTCTCTGTAGTCATTTACTGTGTGCACTGGGCTGATTGCTGTGTTGTGGTTGGTTCCTGGACTGACATGTACAAATACCAGATATGTGTGGCCAACTGCTAAACGGAGATATGGCCTAAGTGTGTGAGCATGCCCAGTTCAGCCTTTCCATGGCATGTTGTCTGACATATGCCTCATTTATCAAAGTGTGCGAACATGCCCAGTGTGAGCTTTCCATATGTTGCACTCTGAAGTCCACCACATATTTGTGTGTGTGTGAACTTCAACAATATCTCACGTTTATGGTTGTGTGTTGGGTGTCATGTTGTGTACTAACTGGCCAACTGCTTCATGTCTGCCACAACAGGGATTATACTGTGCCTGCAGGGATTGCATGGGATACTTTGCAGACAGTTGTCAACATACTTTCATAATGACCTAACACTGTAGTACCGTATAGTGTACTGGTTCAGTACTTTCACTGTGGTGGACAGTATCCTGGGCTTTAGTCCTATGACTGCTTGACATCTTCATAGTGAGCACAACAGACTGTGTAGGGGCCAGTTGTGCACATATGACCATGTTGCAATATGTTCAGATATGGACTACCTACACCAGGCTCGTCCAACATTGGTAGTGTATTCCACAACATGGGTGGACATTGGCAAACACTAGCGATGTTCCCTAGGCCATTTCTGATGCTAGTTACAGGGTGTGTTTGTCCTTCGACACACATTGTAACTGGAGTTTGCCATGACATATGTCATGGTTAGTATACTGTGCCTCTGTCTACCTCTGACATAACAGTGATACCCAGGGTTAGCCTACCATCTCCCATACACTCATCAGGATTCCTCTTGATGGGGTGTCGATATGTGACTCTCTGGCTGACCTGTACCAGGAGTTTACTGAAGAGTGGGGGTGCCTTCTGTGTTATGGATCATTCTGTACAACTTGTCCTATGTATGTCAGTGCTGGGGTTCAGGTCTCTCATGTGCATAGCTCACTGCCATTCAGATTGTACAAGGTGCAACATGTTCATTCATTCCAGGTTGGACATGGCTTCAACCTGTAGCTGGGAAGGATGGTGGTGTGTGGGGCTGCAGTTTGTTTACTCAGGCAACACATGGCATCTGTTCATGCTCTTTGCTACCCTGGTGGGGTACTGTTGTGGACTTTACAATTGATGGAGGTGTCTGCTGCGGTATATCCCACAGGGGCTATTGTAGTCAGTTGTGATGCTGATGGAGGATGACTGCGGAGCCACAGTGAGTTCCCCTTATCTACATCTGCCAACCTTCATGTTTGGGTGGGTATATGGTACATGTTTCTGCGAACACTACAGCCACATGTTTGTCAAGTGCAGGATATCTATCACCTTTTGTACTCAGGTCTCACATTACATGTTAGGTACCTTATGGGTTAACACCTGTGTGGTAATTTGTGGGCACTTACTGTATATCCACGGTGGTTGTCTATACACAGTTCTGCAATTAGCTTGCTGACATGGCTATGGCTACAGTTGTCTGTTTGTATGTGGCCCTTTTGTGGGTTGCTTGTGTCAGCTGGGGGTTGGATATGGTGGGCTGTTTGTACTCCTCTGCATACATGTTCAGTCACAGTCCTTCCATGTTGGCCTATACCTATGGGACATATATACAGAACTGGGGTGGGGGGGCAAGACCAGGCCTTGTGGGATGCCACTCATATCCGCTTTGTAGTCTGACATGGATGCGGCATGTCTGACCATGTCAGTTCTGTCCTTTGTCTGGTTTGCAACCCCTCTACTGACATAGGGGTATATATTTATGCTGGTGAACATATCCATACTGAACTCGTACGTTATTGTCTAGAAGCATGTGCACGGTCCAGCTACGCTGTGTGGACCACATTGCCCTTATCAATGACCTTAATGACTGCTTCAAATGGGTCAAACATGTTTAGGGGCAGGATCTGCAGTTACGACAGCCACACTGTGTAGGGTCCAGTATCAGTAGGTCCACAATAGCCTTCTGTCTGCGGTACATACTGATCCTTTCCATAGCTGTGCAGAACAAGCTTGTCAGGATCCTGGGGTGGTAGTTTGGAGTATCCATTCAGGCAACATCTTTGTTGTGATGGACCACTATTGTTGTACACTGCTCTTTGGGTACATATCCTGTGGTAAGGCCGACATTGGGCAGTAGTGTGATTTGGCATTCCATTATTCTTGGAGTCCATGTTGGCCTCAGCACAGGACACCATCACATACCTTTGCTGCTGTGTGTTCTGCTTTGCAGATGATGGCTGTTACCTCAGCATCTGCAATGTCAGGGGACCATCAGTCTGCTGGGATAGGTATTTTGCACTTTCGGGGTGTTTGCACTACACCTGACAGGTTGTATGTTAGCAATATGTGTGTGTGTTTGGTATGTTGTTTGTAATAGCTGTGTGATTTGGAGCATATCTGTGGATGCCCAACATGGTTCCTACCATCAGTTGGGTAAGCCTTGTGATTATCCTTAGTGTCCTGTACGTTTTGAATCTTCATAGGTTCATGGGTTCATACTAGGCTATACACCCTAGGCCATTAGTAAGCCTAGCCAGAGTGTGTGTGTCTTTCGCCACCCCTTCCTATGTTCAATTATGGCCATTTATGCGGTTCTTCACTGTGCCTCTGTCTGGTCGTGACACAGTGAGGAACACCAGTATACATGTACGGTCATCCATCCACTTGGCAATATTCCTGTTGAGGGGTGTCAGTGAGGTGCTCTGCCTACCATGGATTGGGATCCTGTTTCTGGGTGTGGGGAGCCTATGGGTTATGTATCTGTCCCTCCAGCACATCTTATTTCATTATGTGTTGAGGCTGACATCTGTCACTCTCACAGCTCCAATGGCTTTGATTTCCTGTGGTGTAGCATGTCCATTACTCCGGTGTTGGACATGGCCTTGTACAACAGACATACAATGCCTCTGTGTAGGCAGTGTGTGACTGCAGTCAGCTGGGGTGTCTACAGCCAGGCAGCATATGACATATATTTCACACCCTTTATCCTGTTGGTGGGGTAACTATGAGGTCTTCCGAACCGCTGCAGGTGTCATGTACGGTACATCCCATATGAGTTCTTGTACTAGATTATGGGTCTGATGAGGGAACAGTACAGTGGCACAGTGACCTCTGTTGATGTTGATGTGAATCCTTTCATGATACGGTGTCCAGTATCGACAGTCTTCATAGCCACATTGGCATTGTGGGTGTCACATGACAGATTAATGTCGACCTGTGTCCCTAGGTCCCTGATTACTCCTTGCATACATAATGGTTTGACACCTATGTGGTAATTTGTGTGTACCTTGTCTGGTATTTGGTGGGACATTCATACTGTCCAGTGTCTTCGGATGTCTGGGTGGAGTTCTTGTGTGTGAGAGTGTGGTCTGTCGCATGCTACAGACTGTACAGCAGTTTTGACTACAGTTATGTGCACATGGGTGGTGTCCGCTGCTTTGTGCATTGTCAGTTACCTGGCAATATGGGTGTCTGTGCTGCATATGGATACTCCCCCTCCTTTGATGTTTTGGTGCAGGTGTTGGGGCTATAACACATGATATGTGGTATAACCTAGTAGTGCTGGTGTGCTATCACTAGGCTTGCAGCAGGCTTCTGTCACTGCACAGACATCAATGTTCTCCATAATGGGAAGTGCCTCAGGGACATGCATATTGCAGTTTACACTTCTGGCATTGGTCAGTATTACCCTTATGTTTCCTACCACTTATGTTTTCTAGGGTGGTGGGTAGTCTTTTTGGCCTTGCCTACATATGGCTCTATGGAGGCAGCAAAGGCCTTATCCAGTATCCAGATGCACACGGGTAACAGCTGAAAGCCATCACTGGAACAGCAGCATGGCTTGCCATGCTTGACATCTCAAGCAGACACACATTACACCCTCTTGGACTGACAGCTGTAACTGTGCCAGCTGTTAAACATGAGCATTCTGTGTTTGTACTGTGGCATCATTCTTGGTGAGGGTTGGATGCTGCACACAGCCAGTGTCATCCCGCCCTGGGGTACATACTCTGAGGGACCATCCATGTCTCTTTTGATGTTGACCAGGGAGGTACATCTCAGGTAATTCACACCAGCATGGACATTGAGTGCATCATATTTCTGCTTGCTTTGGGGTGACCTGTGTACTTGTGTTATGTGGCATTTTGTTGCAGCCTACAAGCAGCTTACACTACCCTTTCCCTTGTTCAGTCTGGTGAGTGGGACAGCAGTGTGTCTGCCTATACAGACACCTATTACGACTGTATCAGGCATGTTGTTTCTCCTTCTGGCCTGTGACTGTTTGGCACACCAGCTTTGCGTACTATTCGTTGCATGTGCTATGTTTGAAGGTTGTGGTTGCTTGTGATCTACTATGGAGGCTTCTGTTGGTGTGGTGTGTTTGTAATTAAGGCCTCCGGGAATATTTGTCTGTGTTTATGTGTTTGGTTTACAGTTGTGGTAGGTCTATGTGGGACTGGGTTTGTGGTGTATGTGGTTACCTTCTCCTCCTGACTAGTTTTGACAGTACTGAGTTGGTGGAGTTCAACCTCTGGTTTGGATACATGGATGCATCTATCACATATATTTGTATTTATTGGGGGGTGTTGTGGTTGTCTGTGTACTTGGTACTGGTGTCACATTGCCTCTGGATTCACAGATTCTACTTGTTGTGGCTGGACTTAGTGGATTGTATGTGTGGACATATGTTGTTGCCATACTACTGGTCAGTGATTACTTCCCTTTTTATGTTTGCTCTATCATGTGGTAGCTTCCTCATTCTCTTGCATGGTTTGGTAATGGCTGGAGGCCAGCATGCCAGATGCCTGCATGTATGGCATTGTGTGTTGTTGTTATTTGTGATTGCATACTCCAAGCATTCCTGGCTGTGTTCATGGAATGCCTGTATAACATGTTCTGTGGTGTGTCCAATATTCTGCACTTACACAGGGCCTTTTGTGGATTCAACATCGGTTTTGAGGGCTGCAACCTATGCTTTACACATGTTTTTCACTGTGGTATTCTGGCCAGGGACTGGGGTCAGGATGTGTATATCCAGTGTGATTACTCTATGGTCTGGTCTTACCAGTGAAGGATACACTTCTCATCTTGCCATCCAGTACACATGTTGCTGATTATCACATCCAATATGCTTACCCCTCTTGTGAGAGTGGTACATTGTTCCTGGGCATTTTGGTTTATGGATTCTGGGAACTTTTCTCCGACTGTGTTGGTGCTAGTATAATGCTCCCAGTGTATGTCTGGGTATTTTCACTCAAGCAATATAATGTGGTTTGGGGGGCTTGATATATTCATGTATTCCAACATAGGCCAGGTGCCGTTCCTGGTATTAGGACAGTAGTCTGCAGCAGGCTATATACTGGGAGGCGGTTTTAGCCATTGGTATTTGACCATGGCTAATCCATGCTGCTTCTTGTTGTGGTACCAACATGGGGGTGTGGTTATCCTTGCCATTTCTTGCTAGTCACCCTCCATTTGTAGCTTGTTCCATGCTTTGTGGCTGTACAGCACAGTATGAGGTGTGACCTGGTAGTGTTAGGGTGCTGATGTGAGCCTTGACCCAGTTCTCTAGTACAGGACTGGTATCTACATTCTCCATACTGTGTGCGTTTACACTGCACACATCTTGCTGTTTATACATCTGTCATTGGGTAGCATTACATCTAGGTTCCTATCCCTTGTAGAACCTATGAAGGTGGGTTTGTGTTTTGAGACTTACCTATTCAGGGCATGCTGTGGGTACTGGCAGCCTTTGCCGGTATCCATGGGGCATGGCATGATAGGTGCACGCCACCCCTAGCAGGTGGTGCATCATGTCAAGCTCCGCATGTCTTCCCAGCCTGAAACACATTGGCTCCCCTTTGACTAACTGCATTACTTCAGCCAGTTATTGCACTTGATCATCCCATCGTCATTTTGTGGCTTCATGCTTGGTGAGGGTGGATGATAGTCAGGGTGCTCAGGTGTGCATATAGTACATGGTGTTACATTACTTAACACATAGCATTCATGCCTCAGGTGGTGCTGCAGGGCTGCCTCTGTCGGATGCACATATTACACTTCCCTGTACATGTTTGTGAGCAGGTCATGTCATTTTAGGCATCCATGTTATTATTTGAGTGAGTCAGAGGGGGTATCATTCCCAGGGTTCCTACTGAGCCAGTGTATGTGCTATGCATTGCCTCTTTGCCAAGGCCAGGGCATACTGGGCATGCCTCCTTCTGCCTATTGGGGCAGGCTCAGGTTGTTCCTCCTCCGAGTCACGCTCTGCCTGTGATGGCCTTGGCAATGGTGGGGGCTGTTTGGCCCGGCCCTATGCTGGTCCTGCTGCAGCTGTTTTCGCAAGATCATATTATGTAGCATACCACATACCATGACAATTTGGGTACATGTAGTTGGTGTGTACTGCAAGGCTCCACCAGATGTGTCCAGACACCGGAACCATGACTTGAGCAGCCCAAACACACGCTCTATTACATTACGTGTTTGTGCGTGTGCCTCATTATGGCGTTCCTGTTCAGGTGTGTGTGCGTTTCTGATGGGTGTCATCAGCCACGTCTCCAGTGCATAACCTGCATCCCCCTCTAGGTGTCCGTATGTGATGTCCCCATTGGCAAATGTCTGGTACAGCTGCGTCAAATGCCAGATGTGGGAATCGTGGTAACTCCCAGGGCAGCGAGCACACACATTCATTATTATGCCCTGGGCATCACACATGACCTGGCAGTTGATGGAGGGGAAGCCCTTGTGGTTAATGTAGGCCCTACCCCGCTCACCGGCTGGTGCTTTGATGCGTATGTGCGTGCAGTCTATTGCACCCAGTACCTCAGGGTATTCCGCCATTTGCTGGAAGAGACGCATATTGCTGGCCAATACCTCATGGGCATTGGGGAAATATACATGATCACCGACATGTGCTGACATGGCATCCAGGAACTGGTGCAGTACCCTGGAGGCTGATGCCTGTGATATCCCCATCATATCGCCAGTTGGTCTCTGGAAGGTACCTGTTGCTAGTATTCTTAGGCCAACACATACCTTGGTTTCCACTGGGATGGGTTCCCCTCTGCTGGTTCTGTGTGTGAAGCGTGGCCTGCACAGCTCAACAATTTGCTGCAGGAGCTCTCTGTCCACTCTATAGCGCTCTACTATCTCCAGCTCATGTAACCCGTGGTAGGTGACCCTGGGCCTGTACACTCTTCTCCGTCTCCTCACTGTGGGTTATCTGGCACCATCTGCATTGTCACCACCCTCAGCAAGTCGCCTATGTCTCATTATGACGGCTATGGCAGCCCCTAACATTTCTGCTCTGAGTGAAGCTTTTTCAGTTTTCACTTCTATTAGCTTACTCCTGTCTTGCAGTGTCTCTTAAGGGAAACATCCTGCACTACTGTTTGCAGAGTTTTAAGTGCTGGGCTGGGCTACTATTCTGCCTGTGTAATTGCCTGCTTCTAATTGTTTTCACCTGCTAGCTTCAGCAGTTATCCCTGCTAGCTTCCTATTAATTCTGTTGCTTCCTTTTTCCTCTCTGTTTCCTCAGGGGGGAGCAACGTGCATACCATCAGAAACACGCTCACAGTGGCTTACAAGCGCGCACACGTGCTTACACGGTTCAGAATCTACTTATTCGGGTTAAAACGCGTATACTCCCGTGCAAACACTGTTACACTTCTGCCAACAGCCTCCAACATACTCAGCCTGCCCTACACACGCGCACACCCGCGCAAACAGTATTAAATATCTCCCAACATGCTCCCACATGCTCAGACTGCCTTACACGTGCGCACACTGTCCTACTCGCGCTTCATGGCATGCACATGTGTGCATGCACGCCCAGCAAGAAACTTTGGTGTAAGTAACAGTGTACACCTTCCATTTCTTGACTTTCCATGACTTATCTAGTGGCACACCTCTTTCCATGATCTGTGCCTGTCATCTGTCATGTTACACTGGCCTCCAATGAACTGCATTTCTTTCTACCATTCCCCCCTGTGATGTCACCTATCTCCTACTCTATTCCTCCCCCTTATGTATCTCTTATACTACTCAGACTGTGCTCATTTGCTATGTGACTGTGAGATTCAGTATCCGTACCCTCATTTACATGAGATTGCCTACTAATGCTTAGTTACATGTCTTAGACTCAGCTTCCCCCCCTTAGCAACCACTACACAGTGGCCATGTTGTTTTTGGTCTGCTGGTCCCTGCATTGTCATTCCATGTATTGCATGAAACCCACATTTGTGGGTTTATAACCTTCTTTTTTATGGTTTTATATAGCGCAGCCCGTTTGCGCGGGGCTGCGCTGGGTTTAAACATCGGCGATCGCAGAAAAAAATATATATAATTTTATTATTTTGGCATCGGGTTATATTGCCAATGGCCACATATTTGGCCATTGGCATGCTGCCTGAGTCATATGCAACCTTTTTTGGAGCTGACATGGCTCTGTTGTGGAATTTGCAGAAACGTACTCAGTTGTCAACTGAGTACATTTCTGCAGCTAAAACGTCTCTTACACGGACTGGTTTCAGCTTCGTGGATCACTAATATACCTCATTTGCATACCTTTCGGATGCAAGTGAGGTATTTAGCATGTCCACGCCCAGTCCGTGTAAGAGACGTTTTAGCTGGTCTCTTACACGGAGCTTAGGGCTGTCCCTGGATCGCGAGGCTTGCATGGAGTGTTGCACGTCTCTCACACTCCGTGCAAGCCTTCGTGAATCCTGCCCAATAATAATGCCCTTTACAGGCATGTAGAAAAGTTTGGGGCAGAACATATTTTTAAGTTTGCAATTTTGGAAAATGTTGTTTTAGACCCTAGAGGTGGTGACATTAAAACCATCACAGATGCCTCGACACCACCAGGGTTTAATGACAATATATCAATTAAACCCTTACTATCAGGTAGTATTCATAGACAAATTTATTAATAGTATCATTAGAGGGGGCAGAAATTGTTTAGGATGACATGATAAGATATCCATTTTTTTATATACATATACGGTTCATTTATTCAGTATAATATTTTTCTAGCATTTTTATTTTTTTATTTTTTAATGTTAGGAGTCGTAGGCTAGTTATTATTAATTGAGTTGTTATTAAGCACTATGTACCTAACTTCACATTCTTAGATGAACTTATATGTTTAATATACTTAGATGCAAGTTATTTAGACGTATGATGATATATTGATTAATTAATTATTAGTGTATTTAAGAGTTTATTTATATATGTTTGTTACAGAAATTATATATTTTACACTGCATATGATACTGAACACCATGATCAATTACAAGCGCTATATCGCTTTAAATTCTAATGGATTTGGCACCAAAGACAATATTTAAACTTTTTTTATCTGTTTGTACAATGTTCTGATGAAGCTCACGCTGAGTGAGTGAAAGCGCTTAACATTTTGTTACAATAAATGAAGATTGCTATTTTATTGCTGCTTCTGGCGACTTTTTTTCCAGTATTGAAAACTACATTGGTTCATCACTTTTTGGAGGATTGAGGCCGTTAGTTTGGATAGTGGAAGCGTTCAGGCATTTGTGGAAGTTGCCATTCTTTTCCCTCTGATTCTTCTTCGTTTATGGTGTTGACGGATGTATTGAATATCATCTAATTATCACATGCATATATGCACCATTGGAATATCATCTACTTATCACATGCATATACGCAGCATTGGAATATCATCTACTTATCACATGCATGTACGCAGTATTGGAATATCATCTACTTATCACATGTATGCAGCACTGAATATCATCTAATTGTCATATGAATATACGCACCACTGGAATATCATCTACTTATCACATGCATATATGCACCACTGGAATATAATCTATTTATCACGTGCATATATGCAGCATAGATTATTTAAATGTGAAGATTTATATACAAAATGGATAGAATTCATGCTATAGTAAATAGAAAACCAACCTATATAAATGATTTTCTTTAAGATACCAATCCATATCCCCATTTGATACTATCTTATGGTGAGTTTTTTGTCAAAAGCTTTGAAAGATATCCCTGACTGTATTTTAAAAGCTGTAATACCATTTTCTATTGATAACGGCTTGAAAGTCACTGAAAAGTACTGTATTTATAAGATGTAATACTGTTTTCTAAAAAACAACTTAAAAGCAAAACAAACCCTAAATTATAGCCATCAGCTAACCTTACACATAAAATTATGGTAAAGTATTTTAAGACAGATCTGGGGAAGACTAACAAAAGTATTGCAGAGTATTTCTAACAGTAAAGCTACCATGCGTTAGCAGTATTAAATTTTTCCTGGTAACAGTAATAATCAAACATAAATTATAATAAAATGTAATCCTTGATCATATTGAAGAATGATCATTTCAAGTGTGGAAACACGTAAGCTCTCCTGTGTTAACATTTGACTGTAAATAATTAAAGTGAATAACTGTGATAGTGACTTGGAGTGTACTCACCCTAACTCCGCCTCCATGTACCCCACTTCCAACCTACTGGAGGACACTCTCCAAGAGATGGATCTGACTGATAATATACCCCTTTCCCAGGAAATACAAACCCAACAATTTCAACACAAAGCAGCACTCATCTGCCTGTAATAAGAATGATGTAACAAGAATAAAAATGATTTTATTTAAATGAACTACACCTGAGATTTACTCTTTAAAAAGAGCTGTATGAGAAATACATAACCATACTTGAATTTTAAAGTTTTACTGATTACAGCAGGCTAGAATCCAGATCACCAGCCCTAGAGGCTGAGCATGAATTTCCCTTTTTGATTTTAGAACATTGTGAATGCATAATGCTAAGTTCCTGCTACTTATCATGAAATAAATTTGGGTTTTAATAGATTTAGAATGATCTTAGTGTGTTTTGCTAGTTTAAATGAGATTTATTATTCAAAAGTGGAACAGTGTGGACAATAAAATGCAGAACAGTGGTGCTAACAATTTCAAGGAGTCTAGAGCAAAAGCTTAGAACTGCAAGGACATTTAACATTCTGAATCAGCTGCAGGAATAGAACAGACAATGTACAACACAACTGAACCAGAAATACCAGATATAGAGCAAAACACAACAAGCTCTAACCCCCCCCCACACCAATGAAGTGGGAGTGCAGCTGTAAAGGACCTGACCAGCAGAGACCGATGGGTGGTGGTAGAGATAAGATATATTTTGTAGGTGAACTTTGCATGGAAGGCAGTGACCAATGCAAATTATGAAGGAAAAGACTTACCCCAAACCAGTACTCTTAAATCCTCTACTAATAAATATGTGGCTTACTATTGGTGACTCCATAGTAAGCCACATGATACCCTCATGAGGCTGTACGAAAATAGGATGATGGTGAGCTGCTTTTCAGATGACGCAATTCCCAACAAGGTGGTAGTCCACGGGGGTCTAAATGACCTGACACACAAAACCCTGATGGATATGCAGACTGACACTTTGTGATCTCCAGGCGCATCACAAATGTAGGAAAGACTGTGCTATTGAGCAGTATCTTTCCTCCAAAATATGATGCCAAGATACAATGAAAGAACACACAGACACACACACACACATAGACGCACATTAATACAATTATAATAATCACTGGGGACAGTCCTGATGGATAATGTAGTCCTACAGATTGCCATTTTTTGTAAATATAATTGATATTTCAGCAAAATACCTAGTCAATCTCCTTGGAACTGCATGAAACAGACTAACATGTAATGTACCAGTGAGCTCGAAACTGCCCTTAGGTAATTTTATGTACGTATTTGCTGTGCATACTTCACATTGCAATATCATGTGTGGACTTCTCTTTAATATTATGATATTCACAGTCCTCAAGTCATGCCAGTATTCTACTAAAATACAAATATATAGGTATATTTATAAAGGATTTACTGGAATCACAAAATTATAAGATATACAACAGAAAAAAGAGGTACAGAAATGGTATTACTTAACTTTCAAAGTAATACAATCCATAAAAGCAAATAATTTCAAATTATCCATATCTAACTATAAACTCAGCTTGATCTGACATGTTGAAAACAATAATCAATTTTTTACTTATAAAGCCAATCAAGTGTCTGTAAAGTGCACTTTTGGGATCTCTTTTCTTGATATTATAAACGTGCTCATAAATACGTTTTTTAAAAATTCTCTGTTTTCCCTACATAATAGCTTGGACATTCCTGACACATAGCAATATAAACAACCATCCTTGTGTTACAATTCCCCTTTACAAACCTCAATCTTGTTCTAATTTCATTTTTTAACACTACTTCTTTTCCATCAAAAATATGGCATGGAAAAATATGGATATAATATCAAGAAAAGAGATCCCAAAAGTGCACTTTACAGACACATAGAACAATGTGGTCAGTGTCATGATTTTAAATTTGCTTTGTTAGAAAATATTATTAATGACCCTAGGGGTAAGGATCACAAAAAATTACTGAATTATAGGGAGGCATGGTGGCAGTTGTATACAGATGCTACAACGTTTCCAGTTCTTAATGAAAGTATTTCATTGAGGGCCATCCTTGAAGTGTTAACATGATGCAGGGTATACACTGTGTGATTTTAAGTACACCAAATGATACATTGTTGATATTTGACACTATATGGTACATTGTTGACATTTGTGACTATAATGTACCCAATTTTTGTTACTAAGTATTGATGCTTTCATATTATTTGTAGTTAGCATTCATATTTTTGTTTAGATCATATTTACAAACTTATCAGTCATGCATAAATTAGTTATAAGTGTAGATTTATGTGACAAGTTTTTTTGTGGATAGGTTGAGTAATCAGGATGTTCATTCATTTATACATAGTATTTTTAAGTACACATATTGTATTTATTATTATTGTTTTTTCATCACCAAAGTAGTTCGATCTGGTGGTATGTATTGCTTTTGAAGGGTGGAATAGTTTGAATATGTATGTGATATCTCGAATAGTATGAGCAATTGAAACGATATATTAGGACTTGTCGCTTTAAGTAGCGATGTATGTGTCATTTAGAATTTTGAAATTTTGGCGCTCAAAAAGTTTTAAACAGCGGAAGTTTGAATTGAAGAGTGTTCTGATGAAGCCCATATGTGTATGGGTGAAAGCGCTTAACCGTCAACTGTTCTTATAGTCTGCTATGGTGTTTTTTATATGCTTGTGTTTGCATTTTAACGTTTTGTACTGGCAACCAGTTTTGGATTTACTACATGATAAGAGAGTTGTTTTTACAGCTTTTCGGCTTAATAAACAACTTGTTTTATTGTCCTTGTGGCAGAATCTCCTGAGATTATTTGGGGTGTTATTTTCATCATTGAATAACTGGAACTTATCACATAGACGTGCATCTGCTAAAGGCAAGGTGTGAGAGTACTTATTGGTTCTCTGTGGATTCATTTTCAACAGGTTGTGGTTCGATATAGATTCTATAATTTCTCATTATAGTTAACCAAGTCTCGCAAAAAATGTTCAGTATCCTTCAAAACCTGACTTATCTCATTTAATATTGGCCTAAGGTTCTTCTCCATATATAGAGAGATGGACTCTGTACACCACCCCCTACCCGACACAATCGGTCTCATTGGTGGACTCCTTTTATCCTTATGTATCTTAGGTAGCCCATGTATACAAGGGGTGATGGGATGTTGTACAACAAAATAGTCATATAACTCTTTAGTGACAGAACCACTGTTCAAAAATATATCCAGCTTCTGTTTTACTCGTCAAATCATACTATCTAATTTCACAGAATTAATTATGCAGTAGAAACTCTCATCCTGAAGCATTTGATTCATAACCTGCCTATACCAATCAATATCCGTAATTACAACTGGGCTGCCCTTATTAGCAGGCTTATTTATTTATTTACAATTTGATTACCGGGGAGGTCCACCAGGCCGAATTGACCCATTTTCAGTGGAGGCCCTGGGAGAAAAGCTCCAAGATGCATTATACAATGTAGATACAAATGATAGTTAATATTAAAGATCCTATGTAGAATAGTTACTCATAAATGCATTCAATATCATGCATAGTTAACAAATTCATTAAGCTTGAAGGTAGGGATCACACAGTTTCTTTTGAGGAAAACAGGTATGGATTAGGTGATACACACATCAACACTAGAATGCTATTTACAATATTTACAAGGTTGGGCTGTGTGAAGGCAGCTGTAGGAGGTGAGAGCTTAGAGAGAAGCTATAGAAATTATTGAGAGCTTAGATAGGCTCATAGGAAGATAACTATGAGAGTTGTAGAGCTTGGGAACTAGAGCGAGAACCCCCTTGGATTAGGCTGGGTGAAGGCAGGTACATTTCCATTTAGTGGACATGTGTTAGAATAGTTGGATTTTTAAGTTTTCTGAGTTTGGTATGGTTCTTAGTGTGGAGGGAAGGGGATTCCATTTTTTTGCCTAGTGAGAAAGATAGGAGAAGTTGGCCAGCAGGACGTTTAGGTTTATGGATAGTAATTAAGTTCTGATTTTCAGATCTGAGAGCTCTGTTGGGTGTATAAGGGGAAGGATGTTAGTTAGAGCAGGACATTTTGCTGGGTGAAATATGAGTCTATGTGCAGTAGTGAGTTGGAGATAGTCTAGGTAGTTTAAGAGTTCAAGCCAATTCAGGGATTGTAGGGTTAGGCAGTGATGGGTGGTATTTTTAGATTTAGAGGCAAATTTAGAGATTTTGTTGTAGCAGTTTTCTAGTTTAGGGGTGATAGAGGAGGACAGGTTGGTTAGGAGAGGGGCTCCATATAATAAGGAAGGAAGAAGATAAGTCAAGGCCAGAGTTTGCCTGGTAGAGTTGGAGAGAAAGCGATTATTCCTATACAGCATACCTAGCTTTTGGTGGGTTTTCTTAATATTTTGTTGAATATGAATATCAAACTTGAGGTGTTCATCTACAGTAATGCCAAGTAGTTTGGCAGAGGGGACTACTTATATAGGTGAGTTGGTTTGACTATAGACTTTGAAGTTGTTTTTATCATAGGAGAGGGTCTTTGTGGGAGGGAATAGGAGAATCTTTGATTTATTTGCATTGAGAGAGAGGTGGTTTTGGCGCATCTAGTTTTCAGTTGTTGAGAAAGCAGTTTGGGTTTTAGTCAGCAATTCAGAGAGGTTTGAGGCAGAGCAGACTAAGGTTGAATCGTCTGCGTATTGAATGATTTTAGCATCAGGAATAGCAGTGTGAAAGTTATTGATGAAGATGTTAAAAAGCATTGGCCCAAGAATGGATCCCTGTGGTACGCCAGTTGTGGTAGGTAGGAAGGAAGAGATGGAGCTCTTCCATTTGACTGCCTGTGATCTGTCTGATAGATATAATTCCTACAAAGAACTCGAGTCAACTAATCCACAGAATAAAGTACGAGTCCACCAAGAAAACACTGGACAGGTGAAGCAGCGATAGTATCAAACACCTTATTGTATTAAAAATACATGAGGTTAAGCACTTTCATCTAATAGTAATTTAGACTTCATCAGAACCTCATCTGTTAAACACACATTAAGTAATGTTCAAATAATTTAACCCACCAATCACTGTTACGCATCTTCTAAACTAATTAAGAGTTCCTAAAACTACATTTTATTTATTTTATTTATTTTTATTTTACATTTGTTGACCGGGCTAGTCTAGCTGGATACATGTCCATTTTCAGTAGAGGCCCGGGGAGAAAAGCTCCAAAGAACAGAAGTCAATAGACAAAGTATCAGCAGATCAGTAATTATTAATACATTCATAGGCAAAATAAAGCAGATCAGTAATTATTAATACATTCATAGGCAAAATAAAGTAAACAAGTAGGTCATACATATTGTTTAAGAGAGGTACAGACTTATGTAGATGGCTAACATAGCTACATTGTCGACCTTTAAGTTTTTGGGTGGGTAGAGGGTTTGGTGGGCCTAGGATGTTTGCTGTTAGTCTGGATTAGAGCAAGGGCATAGCCATTGGGAGTTTAGGAGAACCTTGAGGTGTTTTTTGAATTGGTGAAGAGAGGTCATGTGTCTTAGGTTGTTTGGGAGGGCATTCCAGGATTTGCCAATGGAATTGGCATAGAGTGCCTCACCTCCCGAGTTGTTAGATTTAATGGTCTGTACTTGTAGACTATTTGATGACCTGAGGGACGTAAGGTTGGAATAGGGGGTAAGTATTTTGTTCAGTGAGGGGGTTTTGTCTGGATGGTTGATTGCTTTAAATGCCTCAGTGAGTTGGTTAAGTTTGAGAATGTTGGGCAGTTCTAACCATTCCATTGTCCTTAGATTTTGGCAGTGGTGGGTGCGATAGGGCATACCTGTTATGAATCTGGCTATATGGTTATAGGTTTTAGATAGTTTATTGAGCTCTCTCTTGTTGAGGAAGGAGAATATCGGGGAGGCGTAAAGGAGTGTGGAGAGGAGGTGGGTCCGGGCGATAGTTAGTTTGGTGTCGGGTTAAGAAGTTCTTTATTCTATACATGGACCCGAGTTTTTTGTTTACCGACTTAATGGTCAGGCTGACATGTGTATCAAATTTCAGCTTGTGGTCTATGGTCACCCCTAGTAGTTTGGTGTGAGAGACAGGTTCGATTATGGTCCCATTGTTGGAGGACACATGAAAGGTTGGGTTGTTGGTATTAGGAGGTTCTTTTCCTTGAGAGGTAATTGGGGTGGGGAAAAATAGAAGTAATTTGGTTTTGGTTGGGTTGAGTAAAAGTTTTAGTTGCGAGAACCATTTTTCAACCGCTTGGAAAAGCAGTTTTGGGTTGTGACTTGGAGTTTGGTGATAGAGGCCAGAGCAGATCAGGGTGGAGTCGTTTGCATATTGAAAGCAGGAGGCTTCGGAATGATGGAGTGTAGACCATTTATAAATATGGAAAAAAGAAGGGGACCAAGTATAGATCCTTGGGGAACACCGATGTTAGTGGGGAGTAGGTCTGATAGCCTGTTTTGCCACTGAACCGCTTGTTTTCTACAGGAGAGATAGGCGTTAAACCAACTTATGGTTGATTTGCTAAGGTGATAGGTTTCCAGTGTGTGGAGCAGCTGTTGGTGATTGACCATGTCGAAGGCTTTCGAAAGGTCGAGAAAGAGCGCAGAGGAAATTAAATTATTATTGCGGTTGTGGTTGACTGAGTCAACAAAGGAGAGGAGAGCAGTGGTTGTGCTATGGTGGGGGCGGAAGCCATGCTGGGTGTTAGACAGGAGGTTGTTTCGAGTAAGATGGGTAATGAGTTGCTTGTGAACGCAGCGTTCCATGATTTTAGCTAGTGGAGACAGAATAGCTATGGGTCTGTAGTTAGATGTGTCAGTGGAGGGCCCTCCTTTATGGAGAGGGATAATATAAGAGATTTTCCAGATTGAGGGAATAGTAGCTTCAGAGATGGTCCGGTTGATCAAGATTGAAACAGGGTAGGCTATGGCGTCAGATGCTATTTGTAAGTAATTTGCTGGGAGTAAGTCAGCCGCTAAGGTGGTTGGCTTAAGTTTTTTCAAGAGGGTTCGAATGTAGGAGATGGATGTTGGTTGTAGGTTAAAGGAGGGTTGAGTTGGGTCTTTAGTTAAGATTACAGCCGAGGGAGAAGTAGTAAGCTGATTGGCGAGGGACTGGATGGTCTCGGTAAAAAAAGAATTAAAAGTATTGGCTATATCACCTGGATCTTTGCCCATGAGTTTCTCCGGGGTGGGGGTGGTAGATTTACCTGGATGAAGGAGGTGATTGAATCCAGCCCAGAATTTTTTAGGATTATGCTGGTGTTTGTCTTGGAGGTGACAGAAATATTTGTTGGTTGAGTTTCTAAGCTGTACGAACTTGATGCGATCTAGGGGGGTTTTAGTAGTTCTCCATTTATTCCAGGCCTGGTCACGGAGTTTAATTTTGGTTTTAGTATCTTTTGTTAGCCAAGGTGCGATACGTTCCTTAGTTCTAGTAAGTCGCTGAGGAGCGTGAGCGTCAAGTATCTTGAGGAAAGTGTCGTTAAAGTATGACACACTCTCATCTAAGGGTAGAGTTTTTAGGATGGTCCAATTACATGCTTTGAGGTCTGCAAGAAATCGGTCTGGGACAAAATTCTTGCTGTGCCTAACTAATTTGGTTAGGGGATGGTTTGTAGTAGGACATTTGTGTTTTATAATAAAGGTAATAAGGTGGTCACTAAGGTCGTTGGGAAGGGTCCCAGCAGTATAGTTATTTGGATCCTTGTTAGTAAGAATCCAGTCGATGATGCTCTCTTTTTGTTGAGCATTTCCAATTCTAGTGGGAGATAGAATATTTTGGGAGAAGCCATGTAAGTTGATGGGGAGAGGATTTGAGTGTTCGGAGAAGAGGGACCAATCAATATTAACGTCCCCTAGAATTAAGGTTTCTTGGGGATAGTTGGTAGCAAACGAGCTAAGAGATTGTTCTAGGTTATCAACGTTATTGCCAGGTGGTATATAAATTACTATGAGATTAATACATTTTTGGTTGTTTAGGCATAGCTTGAGGGCAATCAGTTCTAGGTTAGGGATTTTTGGAGGTTGGAGTGGGTTCATTGTGATGTTCAAGGAGTTCTTGAACATGACAGCTATTCCTCCACCCTTTCTAGTTATTCGATCGGCCCTAAGGATGTTATACCCAGGTGGGATGATTTCTTCATCCTTAGTGCTAGGTTTGAGCCATGTTTCTGATAGACACATGATGTCAGGGGAGTGGGTGGCAAGCAAGGCATGCAAGTTGTGAACCTTATTATTGATACTTCTTAGATTGAGGTGAAGCATAAGGAGGGAGCCCACCATACTTCTGGCTGCTTTCAGGGAGTTAGGGCCTAGGTCAAAATTAGGGCCCATCGAGCTTATGTCTGCTTTCCGGGTGTTAGGGCCTAGGTCAAAATTAGGGCCTGGGTTGGGGTGGATATCACCATCTTTTGTGATGGATTTTTTCAAGTAATTAAGTATTTTTTGGAGTTTAATTAGTAATTTAAGATTATCCTTTATTGTGGGTGCTTTAGGATGGCGGAGGGTAGGATAGCTTCTCTTGGGAATCAGGTTATTAACAGGGTAGTGAGAGGGAGGCATGAGATTGGAGGGGTTATGGGAGTGTAGGGCGGTATGACCCTTGGGGGGGTAGGCTTCTGATATGGCTAGAGTTTCATAACTTGTTAAAAGATAAGAAATGATAAGAAGTAATGAAATGGAGGGAAGGGTAGTAAAAGAGCTTCTATCCATGTTGTGAGGAGATGTTGGTGAGTGTAGTAAGCTGGGGGAATTACCTCGGTAAAAAGGGGAAAAAGCTGGAGGGGGGAGACTAGAACGTTAAAGGAGAGAGGTTAGTAGGCGGGCGAACAGAGGGAGTAACCTTAGAAGTATAGACAGAAAGAGAAATGGGAGGGAGGGAGAGGAGTCAGAGTGAGGTACAGTTGTGATTGGTTGGTGATAAGGGGGATGGGCTTAGTGACCTAATAAATGTAGAGGTAGTGGGGGCGGGTGAGAATAGGGGGCAGGGTGGGGCGCGGAGCAAGCCTGAGCGTAGCGAGGGCGAAGCGGAGCGGGGACTACACCACAAGGAGTTTCCCTGGGTCTTAAAGGTAACAGTGTTCAATGTCAGCTTGCTGTTTTTTTCTTTTTGCTGGGATAACCAGTAGGATAATAGCCTGGTGTTTAGATCTGGTGTTGTCTAATTCCTTCTACAGATACTAATCAGACAAAATGCTTTACTTAGGATAGTCTTTTACCCTGAGTCCTTTAGGAGTTTTACTCTAAATGCAGTGGTACTGAGAGGAGGCTGGTCTGTGCATTCGCACTGGGAGGGAGTCCAAGCAAGTCAGCGATGATAGTTTTAGGTGCCACGCTGTGCGCATCTGGCAAGGGGGACTATCATTATCACAACTACTCGTCACCTGGTACATGGTTTCAAAATACAATTATACCATGACCCCCCCCCCCCATTAATATTCCAAAACGTGCACGCAGATTGGCCAGCGTGCATGTTGTAAATCGACTTACACTAATGGAAAAAGGTCCGGTTGCCCGGACTTTTTCCATTAGTATAAGTCTTTTTTAAACCACTGTCTCGCTATGTTAAAGGAGTTTAACATAGCGACACAGGTTTAAAAAAAGCAATGGAGATCTCCGTTGCTTTTTTTAAAGCTGTCTCGATGTGTTAAACTCCTTTAACATAGCAACACAGTGTGTAAAAAGCAACGTAGATCTTGCTTTCTCCGTTAGTTTTTTTTTAAAACCTGTCTCGCTATGTTAAATGGGTTTAACATAGCGAGACAGCTTTAAAATGACATTATTTAAGAATTATTTCAAAATTTAAACGTACACGTTCATAAAAACAAATTACAATAAAATATTCTGAATTAAAAACTGTTCAATGCCTTGAATATTAAGAGAAGTGTAATACACACCTAAACTATTTTAAAAAGGCTATATGTAAATGAAAATATATATAGCTTTCATATTACTAAATACATCACAACCTAGCTTGCAACACAGGTTTTATCAAAATATACTCATTAATACCTGGAGGTATAGTGGCATTCAACAAAATCTGCCACATAACCTCCTTATCACCCAAAACTGCCTTAATGTTACCACCTCTACTGGATATATTAACTACCTCAAATAAGGCAAACCTAAATGTAGTACAACCTTTACTATCCCTAACATGCCTATACAAGGCATTGTTTTCATCCTTCTTCCTTATTGCATATAAATGGTCATAAATTCTATCTTTTAAATGTCTCCCAGTCTGTCCCACATAAAAACTGGGACATGATGTACATAATGCAATATAAATAACATTTTTAGATTGACAATTGCCATAACAAAAATGTATAACAGTTTTACTAGTATTACCTACCTCAACTGACATATCTTCTAAAATTGCTCCACACATGTCCCATGGCAGATTTTGTTGAATGCCACTATACCTCCAGGTATTAATGAGTATCTTTTGATAAAACCTGTGTTGCAAGCTAGGTTGTGATGTATTTAGTAATATGAAAGCTATATACATTTTCATTTACATAAAGCCTTTTTAAAATAGTTTAGGTGTGTATTACACTTCTCTTAATATTCAAGGCATTGAACAGGTTTTAATTCAGAATATTTGTATTGTAATTTGTTTTTATGAGCGTGTACGTTTAAATTTGTTTTATTTTCATTGTCCAGTTGATAGGTAGGATCAATACTTGTATTTTGAAACCATGTAGTTTTAGGAACTCTTAATTAGTTTAGAAGATGCGTAACAGTGATTGGTGGGTTAAATTATTTGAACATTACTTAAACAATGTGTGTTTAACAGATGAGGTTCTGATGAAGTCTAAATTATTATTAGATGAAAGCGCTTAACCTCATGTATTTTTAATAAAATACTGTGTTTGATACTATCGCTGCTTCACCTGTCCAGTGTCTTCTTGGTGGACTCGTACTTTATTCTGTCTGATAGATAGCTGGAGAACCAGGATAAAGCATTACGTGAGAGATTAAGGTTTGAGGATGACAGAGAAGGTGCTTGTGGGGAACAGTATCAAAGGCTTTAGGCAGATCGAGTAAAACAGTAGAAACTAAGTGGCCTGAATATCGGGTTTGATTGACAGTTTCTAGGAAAGAGAGTAGAGTGGTTATTGTGCTATGGCCTGGATGGAAGCCATGCTGGGTAGGAGTGAGAAGATTGTTTTGGATCAGGAAAGGCATAAGCTGGAGGTGGATGCATTTTTCTAGGATTTTGGAGATTGTGAGAGCAAAGCTATGGGGCGAAAGTTTGAGATACTGGTATTTTTGCCTCCTTTATGAAGAGGAAGAATATAAGCTGAGCACCAGAGTTTGGAGGCATATGATTATTTTATGGATTGGTTGATACTGATGCTGATTGGGAGTGCAATGCCATCAGCAGCATATTTTAGGAAGGAAGAGGGAATATTGTCGGGAGCGTTAGAGTAAGGTTTAAGTTTGGACAAAAGTTTTTTTATAAAGTTAGTGGAGATGGGTTTGAGTTCAAACAGATGAGGTGAGTTAGAAGGGGGAGAGTGTAGAGCAGTTGGGTTATTATTAAGAAATGTCTTGGTGATGGTAGTATTAGTGTCTATGAAAAATGAGTTAAATTCAGAGCCTATTTTGAGATCAGATTTAATTGGTTCAGGACAGGGATTATTCTTGGAGCCTGGATTGAGGAGTGAGTTTACTGAGTTCCAGAATTTTTGGGGGGTTTTATTGTTATTGGACTGAAGTTTGATATAGTAGGATTTTTTTGTCTTTGGTTATGAGTCGTTTTGCACGGTTGCTGAGCTGTTTATATTGGAGCAAGGTATTGTCCAATTTATTGTTTTGGTACAGCTTCCATAGTTTGTCTCTGTGGTGCATAATCTGTTTGTCTCTTTGGATAGCCAAGGAGCAGTTTTAGTTTTTATCCTTTTGTTTCTTAGTGGGGCTAGTGAGTTTAAAGTATCAAGGAAGACAGAGCTGAAGTATTCTATAGCCTTGTCAAGAGTAAGGATGTTTAGAATTTGCCTGTTAATTTATTTGAAAGTATTTGAGAAAGTAGTTGGGTTGAAGCTACTGAGGTTACGAGTTTGACTGTACTGATGCTGGTGTGGGGAGGAACTAATTGAGCGATGCATGAAGGCTGGGAGGTGGTTACTAAAGGTATCAGGAATTGTGCCAGAATTGGTTATTTTATTTGGATCTGAGACTAGGATCCAATCTATAGTGGATCCGGGAGGGTTTATTTTGTTAGGTCGAGTGATAGAGAGGATTATTTGACTGAAGTTATAGAGGTTAATGGATAGGGAGGGAGTGGGTCAATTGAGTTTATTCCAGTCAATATTCACATCACCAAGGATACAAGGTTTCATAGTTAATTTCAGTAGAGGTCCATAGGAGAATATTTTTGAGTGTAGAGATATTGTTACCAGGTGATATATATAGGGCAATGATGCAGATATTTTTATGTTTATTTAGTTTTAGAATTACAGCAGTTAGTTCAGTGTTCTGGAATTGAGGAATTGGAATTTGGAGGGGAATTACGGTAAGAAGGTTGGAGTAGACTAGGGCAGGGCCTCCACCTTTTTTATTTAGTTGGTCATTTCTGAGACAATGAAATCCTGGGGGCAGAATCTCAGAGTCTGAGATAAAGGACTTGAGCCAGGTTTCATTGATGGCTAAGATATCTGGTTGGTTATAGCTTAACCAAGCTTGAAATTGGTGTACTTTGTTGTTTAGACTTTGTGCATTAATTTTAAAAATCTTTAGGCTGCTGAGATAGTAGGAAGAGGGTAAGGGATGAGTATTGTTAATAAAGGATGTAGGACCAAGGTTAGTATGGATATCACCAGCTTGGACTAGGTTGTTGAAGGAGATATCCTTTAGCCATACTGGTCTGCCAGGTATGAATTTTGGTAAATTGTAGATTGGAGCAGGTGACAGTATCTTGACTTTAGAGGAGAAGAGTTTAGGGTGGAATAGGTGCAGAGGGTTGGGCTGATTTGACTTTAGAGGAGAAGAGTTTAGGGTGGAATAGGTGCAGAGGGTTGGGCTGAATGAGAGAAAAGGAGATAGAGTGGAAATGGGAGTAAGAGTGAGGGGGAAGGTGGGTTTGTATGGTAGTTGTCTTTGTAGGTGGTACTGGACAGGCATAGGTGGAATATGAGGTAGCATAGTATAAGGAAAGTAGGAACAGAAAGAGGAGGCTGGGGGACTGGAGGGTGTGATAACTTGAGGAGAGCATGGTGGAGCAGAGAGAGAGAGAGAGAGTGGTATGAGTGGTTAGGAAAATAGAGAAGGCTATGAAGAAGAAGAAATGGTTTAAAAAGTGATGGAGGTATTCTAGAGAGTTAAGAAAAGGGGGGACTATAATTAATGGGTGGAGTACAGATTACAGAGTTTAAGAAGGTTGGCTATATGTGGGATGAGTAATGAGGAGGGTGATGATATTGGGTAATTAGGCTAAGAGGGTGGGGTAAGAGAGGAATAAAGCTAGGAGTACTGGGGTGGGTGGGAAATAGGGGCAGGGTAGGGAAGCAGAATGAGCCTGTAAGGCAAATGGAGTGGGAAATAACACTAGTGGTGAGTATGGCAGAAAAAGTATCAGCAAAGAGCAGTTTAAAGGCTGTAGTTGGAAGGTATGAGATAAATATTTCCATCCAGAAAAAGAAGGCTGCCTTAACAGAGGGTGGTTTAGCAGGGGGGAGAAGATATTTACAGTCTAAGGATATTAACTCATAACCAACTGTTTGTGAAAAAATAAAACTTGTTGGGATTATAAAGAATATCTGGGATTTATACTGATTATATTGATGCTGCCACCTAATGGTAGAAGGAGATAGCAAACAGCAGGAATAGTTGGACCAGTCTTAGGTTTAAATATATTCTAGGGTAGTGATAACAGGAGGGGGAGAGGGCAAACAGTCTGTGGTAGGCTGCTACAATGCACACATGGGAGGGCAGATTAACTCTATAGATAGTACAGCAAGTCTACATTTAATTAGTGTTAAGCAACATACATTTACACAATCTTGTTGGGGGGGGGTTCTTCTCAGTAGTATTTTTCTAAGTACCAGGCAAGCTGGCCAATTCAGGGTGTCTTCAGGTGATGGCTGGAGGTATTCCTTTTGCGTTTAAAGCAGGGAGGGAGTACCCGGGATGGATTACTGTAGAGGAGAGGGAGACAACACTGAGTTAATTAATATTGCAGATGTAAAGGGGAAGGTAGAAGGTAAGGGATGTTTAGAGAAGAAAGGAGGGTGTAACAAAGCACAGTAGTAGAGAAAGGCTATGGTTAGATGAGGCTAGAGTAAGTATGTAGAGGAAGATTAGGTTTAGGGGATTAACAGTGGAAAGCAGCAGACATTATGCTATAAACAATACAAGTTAGGCAATATAGGCTCCATTAAATAGAACAAAACATTCACTCAGCAGTTCAGCATGCTATCAGTGACCCTAGTCCATTTGATAGGACAGGGTTATACAGCAGTAGAGCCAAATATAAGCAGCAGAAAGCAAGGAGTAAATGATAAAGTAATACTATAAAATCAAACAGTGCAATATATAGTGCTCAACAGACTAACACAGTAAACTACGATATGTTCATGATGTGCATTAACTTGTGCTGAACAGTTTTCAAAACAGTTTTCAGAACAATATAAAAGCCATGTAGTGCCCTTATAGAGACAAACGGAAAAGAAAAAGAGCTGCTAAGCCAGTAATTAAGCTAAAGGCTCTAGTAGGACCATTGATCCACCTTGAAAGAGAAATGAAGGCCTTCAATGATATATGTTCATTGGCGTCCTTTTAATAGGACATCTGGAGAGCAGACTAGGCCAGCAAAGTGCAACAGTCAAGCCCTGTATACTCAGACTAAAGTAATGTAGCTGGCTACAACATAAAGACAGACCCATTCATCCCAAAAAGCAGCTTACAGCTGCTAAGCCGGTAATTAACCTAAGCAAAGGGCAACTGACACAGTACAAAGAAACACTCAGACAGTATAGTATATAGGGCAAAATGGTCCCCAAACTGTGTAGAAGCTGTGCGGAGCCCTTATAGCTACAAATGGAAAGAAAAATGGCTGCTAAACCTGATTTTAAGCAGAAGACTTGAAGGGGGATTGTTATTCCACCTTAAGAGGCTATCCGGCATTCAGCAATGCACTTTGGTTGGCGTCCTTTTAACAGGACATCATTACACCAGGTTTCTGGTCATGACAAGCCAGCAGTATTCAATCAAGCCCCTTGTACTCATACAAAATTAGTGCAGCATTAGTCAGTGTAGAAAAGAGCCCCACTTGTCCCAAAAGCAGCTTGCAGAGGTCAAAAACACATGTAGGTCACAGATGAATGAAGCCGTCAGCACAAGGCCAACAATAACCATACAGCACAGCTACAAACATTGCATTGGAGTGATAGCCATCAGCACAAGGCCATCTATAACCGTAAAACACAGTTACAAGTAAAAATGCGGACTTTAGCACAATAGTTGTTAGAGGCTTGCAAATGATAGACAGATATGCTTATTATTATATCATCATTATTCTGTAATTGTACTAAAGCTCTGCCCCTCAAGCTTCCTTTTCTGCCGGCTCCGACTTCTCCCTCGCATAGGTTGATTCGTATTCTGAGTTTTCAAGTCTCTTACCGGTAATGGGAAGCACAGTTTGTGTTGCACTAAAGGGTTTGCACTGCTCACATTCTGTTGCAGGTTATTCTGCTCACCCATCTCAAAGGGCTGATGTACTTCCGCTGTAACCTGTCAGACAAGCGATCTGGATAACATCAAGAAGGCGTTCTTTTACAACAAGAAGGCCTAGTTTGTAATTTATCCAGCTATATTTTATCTGATGATGAACAGTGTATTACAAAGAAGATTTTCATTTTTACCAAGTAGGTACTCTGATATGACTGATGTGATATTTGACATTAAAAAATTCTGCAGAGATTTAACTCTTAAAATGATGTTTAATGGAGTAGATGTACAAACAGCAGTGGTAACTCCTTTCAAAAAACCTAGGGCTTTTATACCACCACTTAATTCATTAGTGCATGCTTTTGAGTCCCTATGTATACAAGTCATGTACAGTTCTTATAACAACAAGGGCAGGAATAGTACAGGAACTAAAAGATGCAACCTTACAAGAAGTGAACAGAAAGCTTTAGTACAATTACAGAATAATGATGATATAACAATAAGGCCTGCTGATAAGGGCAGCCCAATTGTAATTATGGATATTGAATGGTATTGACAGGTTATGAATCAAATGCTTCAGAATGAGAGATTCTACTGCAGAATTAATTCTGTGAAATTAGATAGTATGATTCGACGAGTAAAACAGAAGCTGGGTATATTTTTGAACAGTGAGTCTATCACAAAGAGTTATATGACTATTTTGTTGTACAACATCCCATCACCCCTTGTATACAGGGGCTACCTAAGATACATAAGGAAAAAAGGAGTCCACCAATGAGACTGACTGTGTCAGGTAGGGGGTAGTGTACAGAGTCCATCTCTCTCTCTCTCTCTATATATATATATATATATATATAGAGAGAGAGAGAGAGGGATAGAGAGAACAACCTTAAGCCAATATTAAACGATATAAGTCAGGTTTTGAAGGATACTAAACATTTTTTGTGAGACTTGTTTGACTATATAGAGAAATTGGATGGAAGAGTGAATTATATATTAGTAACCATGGATGTAGTGTCATTGTTTACTGTAATACCGAATCAGTTGGGTATAAATAATATAGAAAAGCTTTCGAGAGTATATTCAGGAAAGGATGAGTGTCAGATTAGGTTTTTGAAAGACCTTTTAGAAATAGTGTTGAATAACAATGTGTTTTTGTTTGAAAATGAATTATATTGGCAGAGCAATGGTGTAGCTATGGGCACATCATGTGCCAATAGCTACGCCAATGCGGTAATGGTGATATGAGAATCTGAGTATGTGCTAAAGGGTCCTTACAGCAGATATATTTTATTTTTCAGAAGGTTTGTGGACAATCTTTTTATTTTGTGGGGTGTAACTGAGGAACAGTTGATAGCGCTCATGAGTTATGTTAATCAGAGTACATTTTTTTTTGAGGTTTACCTTCATACATTCAAATAAGGACATAAACTTTCTTGATGTTACAATATCTGTTGATGGAAACAATAAGATTTACCCCAAGCAGTATAGGAAGTCTTGTTATGTAAATCATTTTTTGTTCCATGATAGTATGCATCCTCCTCATATTTTCATAAATATAGTGAGAAATCAGGTTTTTAAAGCATCTAGACTAAATGTCAGAGACGTAAATTTTTATAGACGTACTGAAGCCATTCGGAATGATTTAATGGAAAGAGGGTATGAGGAAGTGATGGTTAAAAGTAATGTAGAGGAGGTAGCCAAGGTGAGGAATTCAGTGGCACAACCTTATTTCTCGAGGAAATGGGTAATCAATAGTAAGACCGACAGGGGTAGAAATAGGACACTTAAGGTGCCACTATACTATTCATCTGATGTGAAAACTTACATGAATATTGTCAGAAAGTGCTGGGGGATTTTGACCTCAGATAAAGTTGTTAGCACTATTATAGATCCTGAACCTAGATTCTTGTACAGGAACAGCTTGTCACTTAAAAGACAATTATCTTACCCAAAAAATAGGTCTAGAAATACAGGACCGGTAGGCACAACACAATGTGGACTTTGTAATTTTTGTAAGTATGTGGATACAAGTTCACAATTTATGCATCCTGTTGAACATAAGTTATATAAATTTCATTCATTTCATAGCTAATTGTAATAGTAAGCATGTGGTGTATCTTGTTCATTGTTTAGAATGTTCCAAATTTTATGTTGGCAAAACTGATAGATTGTTAAAAGGTCGGATTAGAGAGCATGTCTACCACATACAGAAGAAGGATAAAGTCAGTACACTCTCTAAACATGTTTGTGATACAGATGATGGACATACATTTATGTTTTTAGTTATAGGGATGGCATCTGAAAATATCAGGGGAGGTGACGTGTGTAACACCACTGAAGCTTTAGAAGCCAAATGGATAGTGAGACTCAACGCTGACAGTGAGCATGGTATGAATGACTATGTCCCTTTAAAGCTAATTTTGAAAAAGAGACCCTTTTTCAGATAATTTTTAAGCAAAAATGTATGAGTAAATATTTAAAAAAATGTATAAACATGGGGCAGGATTCACGAAGGCTTGCACGGAGTGTAAGAGACGTGTAACACTCCATGCAAGCCTCGCGATCCAGGAACAGCCCTAAACTCCGTGTAAGAGACCAGCTAAAACGTCTCTTACACGGACTGGGCGTGGACATGCTAAATACCTCACTTGCAGCCGAAAGGCATGCAAATGAGGTATATTAGCGATCCACGAAGCAGAAACCAGCCCGTGTAAGAGACGTTTTAGCTGCAGAAATGTACTCAGTTGACAACTGAGTACGTTTCTGCAAATTCCAACGGAGCCATGTCAGCTCCAAATAAAGGGTGCATATGTGTCAGGCAGCATGCCAATGGCTAAATATGTGGCCATTGGCAAGGTAACCCGATGCAAAAATAATAAAAATATAATTTTTTTTTTCGGCGATCGCCGATGTTTAAACCCAGCGCAGCCCCGCGCAAATGGGCTGCGCTGTATAAAACATAAAAATGAAGGTTATAAACCCACAAATGTGGGTTTCATGCAATACATGGAATGACAATGCAGGGACCAGCAGACCAAAAACAACATGGCCACCGTGTAGTGGTTGCTAAGGGGGGAAGCTGAGTGTAAGAAATGTAACTAAGCATTAGTAGGCAATCTCATGTAAATGAGGGTTAGGATACTGTATCTCACAGTCACATAGCAAATGAGCACAGTCTGAGTAGTGTAAGAGATACATAAGGGGGAGGAATAGAGTAGGAGATAAGTGACATCACAGGGGGGAATGGTAGAAAGAAATGCAGTTCATTGGAGGTCAGTGTAACATGACATATGACAGACACAGATCAGGGAAAGAGGAGTGCCACAAGATAAGCAGGGAAAAGTCAAGAAATGGAAGGTGTACACTGTTACTTACACTAAAGTTTCTTGCTGGGCGTGCATGCGCATGTGTGTGCACCATGAAGCACGAGTAGGGCAGTGTGCGCGCGTGTAAGGCAGACTGAGCATGTGGGAGCATGTTGGTAGATGTTTACCACTGTTTGCGCTGGTGTGCGCGCATGTAGGGCAGGCTGAGCATGTAGGAGGCTGTTGGCACACTTGTAACACTGTTTGCGCGGGTGTGCGCGCGTTTTAACCTGAATAAGTAGATTCTGAACAGTGTAAGCACATGTGCACGCGTGTAAGCCACTGTGAGCGTGTTTCTGCTGGTATGTGCGTTGCTCCCCCCTGAGGAAACAGAGAGGAAAAAGGAAGCAACAGAATTAGTAGGAAGCTAGCAGGGAATACTGTTGAAGCTAGCAGGTGAAAACAATTAGAAGCAGGCAATTACACAGGCAGAATAGTAGCCCAGCCCAGCACTTAAAACTCTGCAAACAGCAGTGCAGGATGTTTCTCTCAAGAGACACTGCAAGACAGGAGTAAGCTAATAGAAGTGAAAACTGAAAAAGCTTCACTCAGAGTAGAAATGTTAGGGGCTGCCATAGCCGTCATAATGAGACATAGGCGACTTGCTGAGGGTGGTGACAATGCAGATGGTGCCAGACAACCCACAGTGAGGAGACGGAGAAGAGTGTACAGGCCCAGGGTCACCTACCATGGGTTACATGAGCTGCAGATAGTAGAGCTATAGAGTGGATAGAGAACTCCTGCAGCAAATAGTTGAGCTGTGCAGGCCACGCCTCACACACAGAACCAACAGAGGGGAACCCATCCCAGTGGAAACCAAGGTATGTGTTGGCCTAAGAATACTAGCAACAGGTACCTTCCAGAGACCAAATGGTGATATGATGGGGATATCACAGGCATCAGCCTCCAGGGTACTGCACCAGTTCCTGGATGCCATGTCAGCACATGTCGGTGATCATGTATATTTCCCCAATGCCCGTGAGGTATTGGCCAGCAATATGCGTCTCTTCCAGCAAATAGCGGAATACCCTGAGGTAGTGGGTGCAATAGACTGCATGCACATACGCATCAAAGCACCAGCCGGTGAGCGGGATAGGGCCTACATTAACTGTAAGGGCTTCCCTTCCATCAACTGCCAGGTCGTGTGTGATGCCCAGGGCATAATAATGAATGTGTGTGCTGCCTGCCCTGGGAGTTACCATGATTCCCACATCTGGTATTTGATGCAGCTGTACCAGACATTTGCCAATGGGGACATCCCACACGGACACCTAGTGAGGGATGCAGGTTATGCACTGGAGCCGTGGCTGATGACACCCATCAGAAATGCACACACACCTGAACAGGAACGCCATAATGAGGCACATGCACAAACACGTAATGTAATAGAGCATGTGTTTGGGCTGCTCAGGTCATGGTTCCGGTGTCTGGACACATCTGGTGGAGCCTTTCAGTACACACCAACTACATGTACCCAAATTGTCATGGTATGTGCTATGCTACATAATATGATCTTGCGAAAACAGCTGCAGCAGGACCAGCATAGGGCTGGGCCAAACAGCCCCCCACCATTGCCAAGGCCATCACAGGCAGAGCATGACTCGGAGGAGGAACAACCTGAGCCTGCCCCAGTAGGCAGAAGGAGGCGTGCCCAGTATGCCCTGGCCTTGGCAAAGAGGCAACGCATAGCACATACACTGGCTCAGTAGGAACCCTGGGAATGATACCCCCTCTGACTCACTCAAATAATAACATGGATGCCTAAAATGACATGACCTGCTCACAAACATGTACAGGGAGTGTAATATGCGCATCTGACAGAGGCAGCCCTGCAGCACCACCTGAGGCATGAATGCTATGTGTTAAGTAATGTAACACCATGTACTATATGCACACCTGAGCACCCTGACTAACATCCACCCTCACCAAGCATGAAGCCACAAAATGACGATGGGATGATCAAGTGCAATAACTGGCTGAAGTAATGCAGTTAGTCAAAGGGGAGCCAATGTGTTTCAGGCTGGGAAGATATGCGGAGCATGACAAGATGCACCACCTGCTAGGGGTGGCGTGCACCTATCAGTCCATGCCCCATGGATACTGGCAAAGGCTGTCAGTACCCACAGCATGCCCTGAATAGGTAAGTCTCAAAACACAAACCCACCTTCATAGGTACCACAAGGGATAGGAACCTAGATGTAATGCTACCCAATGCCAGAAGTCTAAACAGCAAGATGTATGCAGTGTAAACGCACACAGTATGGAGAATGTAGATATCAGTCCTGTAATAGAGAACTGGGTCAAGGCTCACATCAGCACCCTAACACTACCAGGTCACACCTCATACTGTGCTGTACAGCCACAAAACATGGAACAAGCTACAAAAGGAAGGTGACTAGCAAGAAATGTCAAGGATAACCACACCCCCATGTTGGTACCACAACAAGAAGCAGCATGGATTAGCCATGGTCAAATACCAATGGCTAAAACCGCCTCCCAGTATATATCCTGCTGCAGACTACTGTCCTAATACCAGGAACTGCACCTGGCCTATGTTGGAATACATGAATATATCAAGCCCCCCCCCCCCAAACCACATTATATTGCTTGAGTGAAAATACCCAGACATACACTGGGAGCATTATACTAGCACCAACACAGTTGGAGAAAAGTTCCCAGAATCCATAAACCAAAATGCCCAGGAACAATGTACCACTCCCACAAGAGGAGTAAGCATATTGGATGTGATAATCAGCAACATGTGTACTGGATGGCAAGATGAGAAGTGTATCCTTCACTGGTAAGACCAGACCATAGAGTAATCACACTGGATATACACATCCCGACCCCAGTCCCTGGCCAGAATACCACAGTGAAAAACATGTGTAAAGCATAGGTTGCACCCCTCCAAACTGATGTGGAATCCATGAAAAGCCCTGTGCAAGTGCAGAATATGGGACACACCGCAGAACATGTTATACAGGCATTCCATGAACACAGCCAGGAATGCTTGGAGTATGCAATCACAAATAACAAGACACAATGCCATACACGCAGGCATCTGGCATGCTGACCTCCAGCCATTACCAAACCATGCAAGAGAATGAGGAAGCTACCACATGATAGAGCAAACATAAAAAAGGAAGTAATCACTGATCAGTAGTATGGCAATAACATATGTCCACACATACAATCCACTAAGTCCAGCCACAACAAGTAGAATCTGTGAATCCAGAGGCAATGTGACACCTGTCCCAAGTACACAGACAACCACAACTCCCCCCAATAAATACAAATATATGTGATAGATGCAACCATGTATCCAAACCGGAGGTTGAGCTCCCCCAACTCAGTACTGTCAAAACTAGTCAGGAGGAGAAGGTAACCACATACACCACAAACCCAGTCCCACATAGACCTACCACAACTGTAAACCAAACACATAAACACAGAAAAACATTCCCGGAGGCCCTAATTACAAACACACCACACCAACAGAAGCCTCCAAAGCAGATCACAAGCAACCACAACCTCCAAACATAGCACATGCAACACATAGTACACAAAGCTGGTGTGCCAAACAGTCACAGGCCAGAAGGAGAAACAACATGCCTGATACAGTTGTAATAAGTGTCTGTATAGGCAGACACACTGCTGTCCCATTCACCAGACTGAACAAGGGAAAGGGTAGAGTAAGCTGCCTGTAGGCTGCCACAATATGCCACATAACACAAGTACGCAGGCAGAAATATGATGCACTCAATGTCCATGCTGGTGTGAATGACCTGAGATGTACCTCCCTGGTCTACATGAAAAGAGACATAGATGAGCTCTCTGAGTATGTACCCCAGGCCGGTATGACACTGGCCATGTGCAGCATCCAACCCTCACCAAGAATGATGCCACAGTACAAACACAGAATGATCATGTTTAACAGGTGGCACAGTTACAGCTGTCAGTCCAAGAGGGTCTAATGTCTGTCTGCTTGAGATGTCAAGCATGACAAGCCATGCTGCTGTTCCAGGGATGGCTTGCACGTGTTACCCCTGTGCATCTGGATACTGGATAAGGCCTTTGCCACCTCCATAGAGCCATATGTAGGCAAGGCCAAAAAGACTACCCACCACCCTAGAAAACATAAGTGGTAAGAAACATAAGGGTAATGCTGACCAATGCCAGATGTGTAAACTGCAATATGCATGCCCCTGAGGCACTTCCCATTATGGAGAACATCGATGTCTGTGTAGTGACAGAAGCCTGCTGCAAACCTAGTGATAGAACACCAGCACTACCAGGCTATACCACATATCATGCGTTATGGCCCCATCACCTGGACCAAAACATCAAAGGAGGGGGAGTATCCATATGCAGCACAGACACCCATACGGCCAGGTAACTGACAATGCACAAAGCAGCGGAGACCACCCATGTGCACCTAAGTGTAGTCAAAACTGCTGTACAGTCTGTAGCATGCGACAGACCACACTCTCACACACAAGAACTCCACCCAGACATCCTGAAGACACTGGACAGTATGAATGTCCCACCAAATACCAGACAAGGTACACACAAATTACCACATAGGTGGCAAACCATTATGTATGCAAGGAGTAATCAGGAACCTAGGGACACAAGTCGACAGTAATCTGTCATGTGACACTCACAATGCCAATGTGGCTAGGAAGATTGTCGATACTGGACACCGTATCATGAAAGGATTCACATCTACATCAATAGACGTCACTATGCTGCTGTACTGTTCCCTTATCAGACCCATAATCTAGTACAATGACTCATATGGGATGTACCGTATGTGACACCTGCAGCGGTTCGGAAGACCTCATAGTTACCCCACCAAGAGGATAAAGGGTGTGAAATATATGTCATATGCTGCCTGGCTGTAGACACCCCAGCTGAATGCAGTCACAGACCGCCTACACAGAGGCATTGTATGTCTGTTGTACAAGGCCATGTCCAACACAGGAGTAATGGATATGCTCCACCACAGGAAATCAAAGCCATTGGAGCTGTGAGAGTGACAGATGTCAGCCTCAACACATAATGAAATAGGATGTGCTGGAGGGACAGATACATAACCCAGAGGCTCCCCACACCCAGAAACAGGATCCCAATCCATGTTAAGCAGAGTCCCTCACTGATACCCCTCAACAGGAATATTGCCAAGTGGATGGATGATCGTACATGTATACTGGGGGTCTTCACTGTGTCATGAGCAGACAGAGGCACAGTAAAGAAATTCATAAATGGCCATAATAGTCACATAGCAAGGGGCGGCGAAAGACACACACACTCTGGCTAGGCTTACTAATGCCCTAGGGTGGATAGCCTAGCATGAACCCATGAACCTATGAAGATACAAATTGTACAGGACACTAAGGATAATCACAAGGCTTACTTAACTGATGGTAGGAACCATGTTGGGCATCCACAGATATGCTCTGAATCACACAGATATTACAAACAACATACCAAACACACACACATATTGCTAACATACAACCTGACAGGTGCAGTGCAAACCCCCCCCCCCAGAAAGCAAAATATCTATCCCAGCAGACTGCTGGTCCCCTGACATTGCAGATGCTGAGGTAACAGCCATCATCTGCAAAGCAAAACACACAGCAGCAAAGGTATGTGATGGTGTCCTGGGCTGAGGCCAACATGGACTCCAGGAATAATGGAATGCCAAATCACGCTACTGCCCAATGTCAGCCTTACCACAGGATAAGTACCCAAAGAGCAGTGTACAACAACAGTGGTCCTTCACAACAAAGGTGTTGCCTGAATGGATACTGCAAACTACCACCCCAGGATCCTGACAAGCTTGGTCTGCACAGCTATGGAAAAGGATCAGTATGTACCGCAGACAGAAAGCTATTGTGGACCTACTGATACTGGACCCTACACAGTGTGGCTGTCGTAACTGCAGATCCTGCCCCTAAACATGTTTGACCCATTTGAAGCAGTCATTAAGGTCATTGATGAGGGCAATGTTGTCCACACAGCGTAGCTGGACCGTGCATATGCTTCTAGACAATACCCTACGAGTTCAGTATGGATATGTTCACCAGGTTAAATATATACCCCTATGTCAGTAGAGGGGTTGCAAACCAGACCAAGGACAGAACTGACATGGTCAGACATGCTGCATCCATGTCAGACTACAAAGCAGATATGAGTGGCATCCCACAAGGTCTGGTCCTGGGCCCCCCCCCCCGTTCTGTATATATGTCCCATAGGTATAGGCCAACATGGAAGGACTGTGACTGAACATGTATGCAGAGGAGTACAAACAGTCCACCATATCCAACCCCCAGCTGACACAATCAACCCACAAAAGGGCCACCTACAAACAGACAACTGGAGCCATAGCCATGTCAGCAAGCTAATTGCAGAACTGTGTATAGACAACCACTGTGGATAGTAAGTGCCCATAAATTACCACACAGGTGTTAACCCATTACGTACCTAACATGTAATGAGAGACCTGGGGACAAAAGGTGATAGATATCCTGCACTGGACAAACATGTGGCTGTAGTGTTCGCAGAAACATACTATATACCCACCCAATCATGAAGGTTGGCAGATGTAGATAAGGGGAGGTCACTGTGGCTCTGCAGTCATCCTTCATCAGCATCACAATTGACTACAATAGCCCCTGTGGGATATACCTCAGCAGACACCTCCATCAACTGTAAAGTCCACAACAGTACCCCACCAGGTGTAGCAAAGAGCATGAACAGATGCCATGTGTTGCCTGAGTAAACAAACTGCAGCCCCACACACTGCCATACTGCCCAGCTACAGGCAAGCTGTGCCTGATGTATGAAGCCATGTCCAACCTGGAATCAATGAACATGCTGCACATTGTACAATCTGAATGGCAGTGAGATATGCACATGAGAGACCTGAACCCCAGCACTGACATACATAGGACAAGCTGTACAGAATGATCCATAACACAGAAGGCACCTCCACTCTTCAGTAAACTCCCGGTACAGGTCAGCCAGAGAGTCACCTATCGACACCCCTCAAGAGGAATCCTGATGAGTGGATGGGAGATGATAGGCTAATCCTGGGTATCACTGTTATGTCAGAGGTAGACGGAGGCACAGTATACTAACCATGACATATGTCATGGCAAACTCCAGTTACAATGTGTGTCGAAGGACAAGCACACCCTGTGACTAGCATCAGAAATGGCCTAGGGAACATCGCTAGTGTTTGCCAATGTCCACCCATGTGGTGGAATACACTACCAATGTTGGACGAGCCTGGTGTAGGTAGTCCATATCTGAACATAATGCAACATGTTCATATGTGCACAACTGGCCCCTACACAGTCTGTTGTGCTCACTATGAAGATGTCAAGCAGTGATAGGACTAAAGCCCAGGATACTGTCCCCCACAGTGAAAGTACTGAACCAGTACACTATACGGTACTACAGTGTTAGGTCATTATGAAAGTATGTTGACAACTGTCTGCAAAGTATCCCATGCAATCCCTGCAGGCACAGTATAATCCCTGCTGTGGCAGACATGAAGCAGTTGGCCAGTTAGTACACAACATGACACCCAACACACAACCATAAATGTGAGATATTGTTGAAGTTCACACACACCCAAATATGTGGTGGACTTCAGAGTGCAACATATGGAAAGCTCACACTGGGCATGCTCGCACACTTTGATAAATGAGGCATAAGTCAGACAACATGCCATGGAAAGGCTGAACTGGGCATGCTCACACACTTAAGCCATATATCCGTTTACCAGTTGGCCACACATATCTGGTATTTGTACGTGTCATTCCAGGAACCAACCACAACACAGCAATCTGCCCAGTGCACACAGTAAATGACTACAGAGACATGTGATATAGTGGATCGCCGTCATATGCAAACATCTTCCACAGATATACAAGTTGGTCATAGGAACAGGGAATGCTATGGCAATAAAGACCTGCAAACAGTAGAACAGCACAACAAATATTGTGCATCTGACAATTGAACATATGGGTGTAGAGATCAATACTAGGCTTGTTGCCCTAGGGAATGACAGCTCAGCCAGAGTGTGCTTGGCATCTGCATCCCCAGTACAGCAGGCTACTGTGCCACTGTAAAGTAGGTCACACAAGGCAACATGTGAGGCTAGTGAGCTGTGCCTCTGTCAAGCAGGGGCACAGTGGAGATCCCAGGGTTTGAATGTGCTAAGCCACAGCCATGTTGTTGGTGTGTGCTGGAAGAGTGTTGCTGAGGATCTCTAACAGTAAGTGGCCGTCAATAACAGACTGAGGGGAGCCCTATCTGCATTCTCTGGACAATTCCACTGTCAACACTGTGTTGTGATGATTATGTGTGAATGAAGTGCCGTGCTGGAACTGTTCACAGATGTCCTCCCTCTGTGGGCTGCAGCTCTGCAATGTATTAGCTCACTCTGTCTGTTGTACGGCTCATATATGGCTGGTGTACACCTGACAGGTGTCTTGTTGTGGAGCAGTCATGGGTATATGTGGGATAGCATGATCAATGCAAACCGTACACATGCTCATAGAATGCAATTGTCAAGGATTATGCTGAGTGGCCAGTATAGTCCCCCAGCATGGGTCCTCTGAAGTCGTCCACCCCAGTCTTCACAAGTGTAGAGTCTGCTTGTGCTAAATACAGTTTGTGTGCAGTGACAACCTTGCCTGGGGTGGAGATGGGATATGGATGTCCAGGGAAAGGTGGGTATGGTCAGATATCAACAATGGTGGTCTACCTCTGGTGTGGAACAGTGAGTACCCATGTTGCAGATGGACAGGTGCAATATGTATTCCCCCATGTGGCTGAGGTGTGTGGTTCTGCCATAGCACATGGACCCACAAATTGTAGTGGCTGTAGGGTAAGGTGGTAGAGGCCTGAGTAGTTCTCACACACAATATGCCTGTACCTGATGTTAACAACTGGAATGGTGTATGTGAACACATGCATATCCCGGCACTGTTCTCAGGGAAGCTAAGTCTATATCCTAGATGTGGGTGTGGTGTTCTGGACTGGTTGTGTTGTGTGTTACAGGTCCTGTGATCACAAAGCATGGTATAGAACATAACCTGCCAGTGCGAAGTGCATATCTGACCCTGACGTAGGTGGCTGCAAATGCATATATATGCTATCCCCCACCTGACAGGTAGTACAACATGTACATACCTCTGTAGAAATAAATATGTCAGCACCCTATAAATACTGCATGTGCAGAACAGATGCCCAGTAATTCGGATAGTGCGCTCTGCTAACGCGTCTCCCTCAAGTGTCATAATATAATTAGGTAGGAGTTTGAATTCTGCAAATGCTCAGTGTGTGTGTGTGGGTGGGTGAGTGGGGTTTATGTGTGTGAAAGTCTGTATGAGGAAAATGTCCCTTTTGGCAACTGGGAAAACACACTACAGGATGCACATTCCCCTTTCTAAACACTGATGATGTCAGCACCCTATTAGTACAGCAGGAGAAGAGAAACCTCCCAGTAATGCGAATAGCGTGCTCCGCTAATGCATCCGTCTCGAGTGTCATAACATAGTTATGTAGGGGTTTGAATCTTGCAAATGCTCAGTGTGTGTGGAGTGGGTTAGTGCGTGTGCAAGTCTGTATGAAAGAAATATCCCTTTTGGCAACTAGAGAACACACTGCAGGATGTACATTCCCCTTTCTAAACACTGATGATGTCAGCACCCTATAAGTACAGCAGGAGAAGGGAAGCCTCCCAATAATGCGCATAGCGCGCTCTGCTAATGCGTCCGTCTCAAGTGTCATAACATAGTTAGGTAGGGGGTTGAATCCTGCAAATGCTCAGTGTGTGTGGAGGGGGTTAGTGTGTGTGCAAGTCTGTATGAAAAAAATATCCCTTTTGGTAACTAGCAGAACACACTACAGGATGCACATTCCCCTTTCTAAACACTGATGATGTCAGCACCCTATAAGTACAGCAGGAAAAGGGAAACCTCCCAGTAATGCAAATAGAGCGCTCTGCTAATGCATCTGTCACGAGTGTCATAACATAGTTAGGTAGGGGTTTGAATCCTGCAAATGCTAAGTGTGTGTGGAGGGGGTTAGTGTGTGTGTGTAAGTCTGTATGAAAGAAATGTCCCTTTTGGCAACTAGGAGAACACACTACAGGATGCACATTCCCCTTTCTAAACACTGATGATGTCAGCACCCTATACCTACAGCAGGAGAAGGGAAACCTCCCAGTAATTCGAACTGCGCGCTCTGCTAATGCATCTGTCATGAGTGTCATAACATAGTTAGGTAGGGGTTTGAATCCTGCAACTGCCCAATGTGTGTGGAGGGGGGTTAGTGTGTGTGCAAGTCTGTGTGATGAAGATGTCCCTTTTGGCAACTGTGAAAGCACTCTACAGGATGCACATTCCCCTATCTCAGCACGGATGATGTCAGCACCCTATAGGTACAGCAGGAGAAGGGAAACCTCCCAGTAATTTGAATAGCGCACTCTGCTAATGCGCCTCTCTCTCGAGTGTCATAATATAGTTAGGTAGGAGTTTGAAACCTGCAAATGGCATGTGTGTGTGTTTGGATGTGGGGACTTTGTGTGTGTGCAATTCTGTATGAAAAACGTGCTTTTTTGCAATCAGGAGATCACACTACATGATGCACATTACCCTTTCCAAACAGTGATGATGTCAGCACCCTATACATACAGCTGGGTAAGAGACATCTACCAGTAATCCGAATAGCGCAATCTGCTACAGCGTGTGTCATAACATAATTAGGTAGGGGTTTGAAACCTGCAAGTGGCAAGTGTGTGTGTGTGTGTGTGTGTGTGTGTGTGTGTGTGTGTGTGTGCAATTCTGTATGAAAAACATGTTAGTTTTGGCAATCAGGAGATCACACTACCTGATGCACATTACCCTTTCAAAACACTGATGATGTCAGCACCCTGTAAGTATAGCCAGAGAAGAGGAACCATCTAGTAATCTGAATAGTGCACTTTGCTAATGCGTCTCTCTCACGTGTCATGACTTAGTTAGGTAGGGGTATGAATCCTGCAAATGGCAAGTGTGCGTGTGTGTGGGTGGAGGTAGTAGGGTGTGTGTGTAAATGCAAGTGTGAGAGAACAGATCCTTTTGGCAAATACTACAATACACCAGATGCTGCATATTCCCCCAGTAAACACAGGGGATGTCACCACACTATCAGCACAGCCAAACAGGGCTAGTTGGCCAGTAATGCCAATAGTGCGCTCTGCTACTGGGTCTATTACCATTGTCAGAATACAGATAGGTATGTTTTGGAAACCCACAACTGCCACGTGTGGTTGTGTCACACATTATGACCTTGTGTGGGTCTTTGTGCATAACAATGCATGCCATTGCCTAAACCAGCAATGGCATTGCACACATGATGTATGTTTGTGACACATACACATAAATACCTGTGACCTGCAGTAGTTACCATGTCTGACACATGCCTCGAGTGGATAAATGGTATTTGCAATGCATAACAATATGACTGTGTCTTACTGTGCAGGGGCCGCACGCGGTTTGTGTCTATACAGTGTGGGTGTATATGGTAAAATACCTACAGCAGGGGATACACATCTGGTCTGGGCCATATAGTCTACATGTAGTCGATGTACAGGTGCTGCATGTTCCCACCTGTTGTGGGAGTGGTAACATGTCATTCCACTGCAATTCAGTGACCACATGCTGGGAACCCTTCAACTAGTGTGTTGTTGCTACAGTAATGCTCACACACAATGTTTGGCTGGATGCAGTCCAGCCATATAAAGACAGTTCTTGAGACTGTCATATTGCCAGTGTTGTTCTGGAGGATAGGTGGTTTTCCTGTGTATGGGAGGGTTGTGTGTGCCAGGCTATGAACCAGACGGCAGTCCGACACACTGTTAGCTGCACATGAATAGGCCCTGATGCTTTGTGCTGTGCCAACAACCTGGAGGTGTGTGTATCTGTGGTACCTTGGGATACCACCCCCCGTCCATGTATGTTACATGTGTAGGGGATGATAGGCATGGTATGAGGCATAACCTGGCAGTGATGGGTTGCACCTGTGAGCCATGAATCAGGACTCTGGTACTGCACAGACATTGCAGTTCACCGTGCTGAGGACAGTGTCCAGTGCATGCATCTTGCGGTGTACACTGCTGGTGTTGTGTAGCAGCACTGTTAGTGTCCTAACCTGTGTGATACCCACGGAGGTGGCTATGTAATCCGTGTCCTGCAGCATAAGGCAGTATGTGTGTATCAAGGAGCTTCGCCAATATACATTGGGCCATGGGTGTCATGTGCAAGCTGCCCCTTGCACATCATTGTGGCTTCCCTAGCATGTAAGCACACGTTGACAGCCAGCGGATACCCTATGAATGACATTGGAGACTGAGCAGAATGTAGACATACAACACCCTTCCTACATATAGTGGTAGCATACCTGGTGAGGGTATGATGGCAACCAAGATCAGGCTCATACTGGCCTGTGCCACATGCTGAGAGATCCTTTCTATGTTCCCTATCATGTAGTCCAGGGATGTCTCAGGTCATCCATTGTGGCATGGTCAATGACTGAGTCATATGTGTCCATGCCTCTGACTGACCTGTATGCATGTGTTTTGTGGTGGACCATAGTGCCCCTGAGGCATATCACTGTGACCTTCACCATGTACAGCCTGTTGAGCGGGACCCCACTGCAGCGGCCAAGACAGGTACCTGACACATCTGTGTGGCACACGGGATGTGTGTGCCATGTGTAGCATGTGCTCTGTTCTGACATAACATATGCCTGTGTGCCAGCTGCGGAGGTGTGTGATGCTCAGGCAGGATGCTATTCCAAGTCCTCACGTATGCCCCAGTGTGTTCAGCTTGCTGTCAGTGCATGTCTATGTCTGACTGATATTGTAGTCACTGTAGTATGACATGCCACCTGACAGAGTATGACATTACTGGGTTCAGAGTGCTCAGTCCCCAGATTGGCTATGTGGTGGCATCCCACACATGTATTGCACGTTCCTGGCCAAGGGTGATGGTTGACTGCATACATGTGGCAGCTGTGACATTGCCACATGACTCACATAAACCACAACTGGACCATAGAGGTGATTCACAGGTTACCTTTGCACATGCTACCCTAGTAGTGTGATTGCCAAGTGTGAGTACCAACACATAGGGCCAATGGGGAACAACATACTGAAGGTGTGTATGTATGGGTGTACTGCTACTGTTTCATAGCACTGGCATATATGACTGCACACGTGGGTAAATGCCAGGTAAGACATGTGCAATGTGTCACAGGCAACATACATGCGAACAGGACAGACAGTGATGTTCTGTCATGTGTAAACTTGACATACGTATCGTACGCTATGCAGATGTCACTAGGAGTCCATAGAAGCACTGTAACTCTGCATTGCAGGTGGAAGCAGTGTTCCAGGGAACCCCAAGCGAACATGCATGCAAACAAAGCTACAGTAAGCAGGGCTGGAAGTAGTCCATTGTACAACAAAGAACGAGTAACACTAACAGTAGGTAACAGTGCAAATATGTAGGCACTATCAACATGTACCCAGGAATTCACAGCGCAGATGCCCATGGTAGAACTGATATTATGTCATAGTTAATTGTGATTTGGATTACATTGGTACTGCATGCATATCAACATGCGCAAACATCCACATTGCATAGTCGTTGTCGGCAACTTGACACCATTACTGCACATGTCCATCATTGCATATCACTACTTGCATTAGCTTCCCCCTGTGCTACCCATGTATGTGGCGATCTGTTGACATCCTTACCACCGGCATGCAATAATGTGCAGCTGTTACACTTTGGTATGTACTATGGGTGCAGAAAATAATTCAGGACAGTCATACGGTTACTGCATCAGGCATACTGGGATATACACACAGTCATATCAGCACACTGTACTGTTACCAACATGATACTACTAATACACTTTTATGTAGTCACCCTGTGCATCAACAACGTGTTTACCTGTTCCCGCAATGATGTTGGAGATTGCAGGAGGTGGCACAGTGTCATCATATGCACAGGGTGTGAATTAGGTATGCCTGAGTCTGCCACTGATACCACCAATTGACATGTGTGTGTATGTGTGTTGGTGAGGGACAGCAGTATAGGGTGGTGCACTGTTGGTGCAGTGTGTGCATGTATGTGGTAGCCCTAGATGTTAACATTTCACATGTGTGTATGCACACACACAGTTCCACCTCATGGCTGCCATATACAGGGGTTTGTGGACAGCCACAGACTGCACCTGGCAGGTCATACAGATCAGTGTCTGTTGGCATGGACAAGGCACCTGTGCCTGGCAGGGGTGCTACGGACCGTATCCAGTACTAAGCCAGACTGGGTACTGTCATCAGAAGCGGGAGTGTGTTGACTGGACACAGGTCCCTGTTGGGACTGTCCAGAGCCACGTGCACATGGTCTCCTGGGGCATTCCGATGACAACACAGACCCAGCATTGCTGGGGCTGCTGCTGGCACTATGGGGGCATGTGCGGGCCTGTTGTCATCCGCGCCGACTGCCAGCTGCTGCTGTTGCTGGCATACGGCCACGTCGACGCCGTAACCGCCCACCATTGCCCTGGCTCATGGACATTTGGTTGTGGAACTGCTGTAATATGGCCCCACAACGTCTGTCTATGACATCGGTGAAATTACGGATAGCATCTGCGATGTCACGCATACTGTCAGTCATGGCTGTGCTACATGCTCTCAGCTCCCTCAGACCCTGTCTGGTGTACCTTTCCATACGTGACTGTGCCTGCATGACAGCCCGAAACATAGCTGAGGTTGACAGACCTCTTTGGGCATGTCTGCCAGAGGCAGTATGCCCACAGATGCTCCCACGAGAACCCATGGGCAACTGTCTGTGTGGTACCATCACAAGACCCTGCCCATGGCTGCTGTGTGGGGACGCATGTGCCACAGATACCACATTACCCTGGTCAATGCCCACTGTATCCTGTCTATCACCTAGGGACAATGGTGACAAAGGATGTACTGGCAGGATGACTGTGCACAATGATGGGGTTGACAGCTGTGTACTGTCAATTGGCTGACCAATGGTGGACCCTGACACACATTCCTGTACCATTACACAGATATCATCATTACCAGTACCTGTGGCACCAGATTCAGGTTCCCTGCTGCAGGACACCAGAGCAGCACCAGAACCTGTGGGAGGAAGACAGGAAACAGTTTACAGTGTCCACACAATGTTACCAGTGATGCACTTATGCACACATGCACACATGGACACAGGCACACATGCACACGTGGACACATGCACACATGCACACAGGCACATGTGGACACGTGGACACGTGTACACATGCACACGTGGACACATGCACACATGCACACGTGGACACAGGCACACATGCACAAATGCAAACGTGGACACAGGCACACATGCACACGTGGACACAGGCACACATGCACACCCCACAGTATACACACAGAGCACTACTGAGTTACACTAGTATTACTAGCACTATCAGGACTATTATAGGTATCGTTAAACACACTCACCAGCATGGATGGCCTGCCTTGCTGTAACCCCGGAGGGACCTGCAGAAATGAGGAAATTAATGTCAGTGGGCAAAACTGTGCCATTGATACTGCATATGATATAGTGCAGTAGTACACCAGTTGCCTTTCACATGTCAGCTACTGATATTGCCAATATCACACATGCACAATTACATACTATGTTGACAGCTACATACCACGGACACACCTTACACATGCATAAACAGTGTACAGAACAGTCAAGTGTACATATGGCATATTACCTGCACGCTCCATGTCGTGCTGCTGTGTGGATCCAGCCTCCATCATGATGCAGGTGTATTGCTGTTGCTGTTCCAGGGCTGGTGCCACAACACTTAGGAGTAGCCCCTCCAGTCTGGTGAGGGGGGATGTGTGGCCACCCCACCTCCTGTGACAACCTGTTGCCTGTGGATATCCGATGCACGCTGACGGACATTTCTGTTTAAATCACTGCAGTGATGTCGTACCTGCTCATATGTCCTATTATACGTGCCAATGTCATTTACCCTACGGACAAGGTCTTGCCACAGTGCAGCCCTCTCCTGCTGATTCTGGCTGGTGCGGGAAAACAGTATGTCATACTCCCGCACCAGGCTCTGGTGTATCTCCTCATCTTCCACTGCAGAGTAGGTGGGATTACGCTGACGCGCCATCTCCCTGGAAGAAAACACAAACAGGATATCAGCAGACTATGTCAGCAATATATGGCACACATACTATGCATGATACTCAAGTGCAGTGATATACTACTACTCCCATATGTTGCATGTGTGTGTCTCGTGGTGGATACACAAGTACATGGCCAGATATCAGTTCTCAGCCAACACCTGTGCAACAATACCTGCCACATTCCATACAACATAGTGGCATGCCCCATCGGTCAGCACACTGCGACAGGTCCAATGCACAACCTCACTCTGGGGGTTCATACCAAGGTACTGTATGTGGAACGCCATCCACTAGTGTGATGTGGACACAAATTACTCGGCCTGGATATACATATCCCACCACCACCACCACCAGTAGACTACTTTGATATGTATGTGATTAGACAGTTATTCACTTGTTAGGACTGAGATGGTATCCATGCAGCCCACTGGGCCAGTGGAAGCCACAACCCAAACTGCTGACCCCTTTGTGAATGCTTACCACGGACATCCCACAGATTGCATGGAACTTGCACACGCATTTCTAACCCAGACCCTATGCACAAAGGTTAGGCATCCTGTCCACTGGACCCCAGCCAGAGGCAGATTGTATAACAATAGCAGGAGGCTACTGCAGGACAGAGCAGATTCACATTAAGGGAAGGCATCTGTCGTCAGCACTGGTAATACACTACAGTGTCTCATAACGGCCACGGCCTACTCTGGGAGGAAAATGGCCAAAAACACTATAGATAACCACAAGGCCTTCTTCAGTTATGTTACACATATGGACCAAATGCCTCATATATGCTCTGAGTTAATACACACCTACTTAACATTCACCGAACACACAGATATTGGCAACATTCTTGCAGACAGGTTCGGTGCACGTATCCCCCCTCCTTCTCCCCCACAAGTTGAAATACTTATCACAGCTGAATGTAAACTCCCTATCATCTCACATGTCCAGGTGAGGGCCGCCCTCAGCAAAGCAGAACACACAGCATCACTGTGACCTGATGGTATTCCTGGATGTGTGCTACATGCACTCCAAGAGGACATACAACCGCATATAAGACTGATATTTAACCTTGGCCGTACTACAAGATATGTACCTGGACACTGGCATACAGCAACAGTGGTCCCACACCACTAAGGAGGCACTTTTACTGACCCTGGGAACTACCACATCATAAGCATAACCAGCCTGGTCTGCTAAGCTATGGAATTATTCAGTATGGGACGCATATACAGCGATATTGGGTACCTGCAGACACTTGTTCCCGGCCAGTTTGCCTTTGTGATGGGCTGATCCTGCCTTTTGAACCTGGCTGACCTTTCAAAACAGTCACTACAGCCATTGATGAGGGCAACGCACAGACAACTGCTGCCAGGATCATGGCCTAACACTGACTGACATGTAATGTATAGTCATCCCCTTTTGGTGGAACTACGTACACACAACATATCACATGGACATACCTATAGATACAGACCTATGACACATTTGGAGGGTTCACAGTATGCAGACTATTAACCTGATACTTTACATTACCTGTGTTTGTCGCAGCTGGTTGCGTTACCACTACTTTTGCTTCCTGCTGCTGCTGGCACGGCTTGCTACTGTCACTGCTGACAGCTTAGACTCAGTGTGTAGCGTGTGTATTTTTTTTTTCTCTCACTCTCTGTCTCTGTCTGTCTCTCTCCCTCTGTCTGCTTCCAGACAGTGCAATGAACGTATTGCATGTGTGGAGTGTTATTACAGGATGCTTTTGTACGTATCTGCATAGGTCCATGTGATGGCCTCTGCACCAGTTGTAAGCCAGCATTTGCTAATTGCATGCAGCCAGTTGTGTACTGATTGCAGTTCTCGCTATGATTTCAGGACAGTGCTATAAAAGGGTATGTGAGATAGGCGTTGCCCTTTCAGATTGTAAGGGTGGGGACCATGCTGGTATGCTGTGGACACTGTTCTGTGAGTGTAAAGGTTAGTATCTCTCTCATGATTCAGGCTGTGTTGTAGATTCACATTTCTCCATTCCTCTCTCCTGTTCCCTGTAGTAAGTGTGTATGCACAATGAAACCTACAACTATAAATATATATATATATATATATATATATATATATATATATATATATTTATATATTTAAATATACATACATTTATATATGTACATTAACTGACATTATTACCTACTAGCTACCAAATAGCATGGCTGTTTCTGTTCACACACTACCATTATGGAAATCCACTAGTTTTGACAGTACTTCTAAATGACATGCTTTGTGTACTACACATCCTATATTCCCTTTACATTCATTCCTACTATTACATGATATTTTTATTTTAGCACAATGCTCTTGTATAAGAGTCATGGCTTAGTGGTAGGTTATGCAGACTACTGTTTCCAAGGTCCTGGGTTCGGGACTGAAAGTGGAATTTTATTTTGCTTTTGAACTGACTACAGAACCTGTCAATCAGAGTGACTAAGGCACTTTTAAGCAGTTGTAACTGGGTTAGCGCTGGTTTGCGCGGAGCTCACACATGCGCACTGGTGTTTAGCTCCACGCACACCTGCTTACAACCGCTTAACAGTGCTTACTCTGGCGCACACCCGCACTATTTTCTTTGAAAGAAATGAAAATGGCGAGACAGGAAAGTGGTGAAAAAGGGGTCACAAAGAGGGTAAGACAGTAGGGAAACAGGCTTGGGATTTGCAGGAGGGATGTAGGTAAGGCCCATAGCTGTCCAGTTCTTCATCAGCAACAGCTGTGCATATGTATCTAATTTGGTGTGACATTTGAAACCTTCCACCCCTGAGAGAGGTGTCAGGACAACAATAATACTTGTACAGCCAATTGTAATTGATAGTTTCCATGTCCAGCAGACATGTGTGTGGAATGGGCAGCTATGTATGGGGCATAATTTTTTTGTGGGTACAGAGTGCCCTTTTTTTTTCAGGTGAGAGTGGTATGTCAGGTGAAGGAAGTCGGTATAGCTGGGGAGGTAGGTTGGGTAGGTCAACAGACAAGACAAACAAGACGCATACAGGGGCAGTGTATGACACGTGTGGGGGGGTTGCACAATTGACGGGGACAGAGGTTTGGATATCCAGAGCCCATGAGCCCACAGATGGCAACAGTGGAACTGATATCCCCACCCATGGGCAGTGGCCACTATTCCTTCACTGCCCAGGACGGGGCTGTGTTGGGGGCTGTGTATGCTGGGCAACAGGCATGCCCGTATGTTGTGCCACCTGTGCCTCAAGCTGGCATAGGGGCTCAAGAACAGAGTCCCGGATCTCCCTACGCACCACAGTCCGGACGCTACGGAGGGTGAGTGGTGGTTCTCCTCCGGCCACACTTGCAGAGGGGGACGAGCCCCATCCCCTGCAGTGCTTCCACCCACAGGTGGCACAGGGCCACCGGAGGAGGGTCCAGACTGGGCACTAGTGCCAGGTGCACTCGCCAGCTGAGGTGGGAGAGGTGGGTCCGTTGGAACCCGCCTTCCCTGTTGTCCTATGTTTTGCATTATGTCATGACAGTTTGGGTTAGTGACATATAATACCATTCACAATTAGTTGTAACAGCAAGCATTAGTATTCCCATTAAACAAACACCCAGATATTCACACCATTGAACAGCGAGCATAACACATGCATAATTTGAACAGCAATACACAGTCCAACAACATGCAGGGTTGATTGATGGCAACAGGCCATCAGGTTTGGATGTATGAACAGGGCAGATGCATCAACAGACATGCAAATATTTATGACCCAACAGGACAAATGTCCAGGGGTGTTAATTGTGATTGCACATACCATTTTCACGTGGAATGGGTTATATGTGGTTATAGGGTGGGGTGAAGAAAATAATATTAACACCTTCGAATACCAATACATATGCTGTACATTTCTAATAGCTGCACATATATACACACTACTGTTCTAACTACAGTTTCCTATATGATAACTACTTCAACTTGGTGATAGAACTGTTACTGCAACATCAATATACATTTTATTGTTCTTCATACACATTCATATCTGGCTTTGTTCAGCTACATCATCCTGCTACATTTGCTTTATATAGCTATAGACAACTGTGGATGTTTGGTATGTCAGACAATCATACTATCTGCATATTGCAGACTGAGAGCAACATATCCAGATTTTGGGATACACATTCCAGCTGCAGCAACACTTTGAACAGATTTCGCTGTTTGGTTTTGCTTCTCACATGCATTTCATTCTGTACTGACTGCAGTATACTTTATTCAGGGGTTATTACTACTTTATTGGTGGATTCATGACACTTTCTCACACTCTCTCACTTGTTTTCATTTTACTATTCAGGATGGTACTTACTTCTAGGCTTTATTGACATGTTTTACCTGTAGTTATTACAATCCTTTCCAGCAGTCTCACTTATGTCATGTTTTAGTATTTCAACAGGGGTATATTTCACACATGTGATTTGCTCATCTTCTGCAGCTGTACTTTTCAGCCTGCTGCAGGTTGTGTACTATTATATTACAGGTGGGGCATCTTTATTTCAGACTTTATTTCAGACATTTTCATTTTTCTGTTTGGATTACAGACTGCAACACACTTTTGTAATCAAGCAATACTTGCAAACACTCTTACACTTGTTACTTGCACATTCTATTACTTAGTGACTACACTGCACTCTTTTGCTAACTGTCATACTTTTATATTTCTTTACAGTTACTGGGAGTGGATTACTGACCTGCCTGGTGGTGCAACCGCACCAGCCTATCGCCATAGGCTCTGCGGTTCTCAGAACGGACACCTGCAGCTGTAATATAAATGAAGTAATATTGGAATACACATCTCCATAATATCAGCTAGTTTAATTTCTTACATACATAATTACATGTAACTTACTCAGTAGTGGGGCGTTGGGCATTTGCCAGGCCTCCTGGATCCAAAGGTTCAATTGGTCCTGCTTGCGTCTCTTCAGGTCCGCATGGTGGTGACGAACCTGCTCACCAGTCCTTGGAATCCCTGTGGCACTGGTGAGATCATGAGCCAACCGGTCCCATGCCTCAGCCCTATATGCTCCCCACAGGACCTGGCCCTGCATGAGTTGGGCCTCATGATTGTGGAATAGGAGCCAGACCATGTATCTGAACTCCTCAACGCCCCACCTCTGTGCTCGAAAGCAACTACCCTCACCTACTCCTGTCATTCTGGCTGCAAGTCAGTTCTACAATCGTTTATGCTGTGTATTCCCGCCTATGGGGCTTATATAGGCCGTTTTTCCCGCACATATCTGTGATTGGCCATTTTGGAATTGTATCAACTTCACAAAACCTGCTTTGTCATGCTCCACTTTGTATTCATTCCTATATATTTGCTCTTACTGCATTTATAGGTACTGCTGTCATGGCTTAGTGGTTCAGTACCTTGACTATGGTGGATAGTATCCTGGGTTCGAAAGTGGCCACTGCTTTTTATTTTTTATGACTGTCTGGACAGGCCGAGGGGTGTGTCTGTGTAAAGGCAGTTTTGATACGGCTTGACATGTTTTATCTGTAGTTATTACAACCCTTTCCAGCAGTCTCACTTATGTCCCATTGGTTAGCTTGTTGGCGTGTTGCGCAGCTCTGCGCAAATGGGGTACGCTGGTTTACGCCTCATTTGGCTATCAGCACACATATTACGCTCAGCTCAGCTAGGGGCACACAGTTTCAGCGTGTTAAACCACTGCTCACCTATGGGCACTCATTTTGCACCTGTTAAGCCACTGCTCACCTACGGGCACTCATTTTGCATCTGTTAAACCACTGCTCACCTATGGGCAGATGCACTCACCTTGTTAAACTGTAGCTCAGCTATAGGCACATCTGGCATCTTTTATTATTTTGTTATCTCACATTTCTTCAAAATAAATGGACTATTTCATTACATTATACATGAACTATGATTTTATATGTGTACATGTTTGTCAGGGACTTGTTTCGTGATTATTTTACTAGAAATAAAAATTGGTATTGTGGGGGCTCGAACCATGAATGCCTGCTCTTCAGCCGACATCTCTACCGCTACGCTATTGCTTCTTGGCTTACTTTGCTTATTTAGTTCTTATATCTTTTTCCACTGACTGCTAACTGTAGCTAAGCTACCGGCACGCCCGCGCAAACGAGCGCACTCACGGGCAAACATCTTTACGATTAAAAAAAATATATAACATGTTCATTTATATAATTTACGTTCATAGTCTGTGGGGGCATGTGTTGTGTTGGGTTTATTCACATTTCCATGGCCTCTGTTGTGGGTGTTTACTTTGGGCAATTTTACTCTTCTGGGGGTGTGTCCGCTTGCAGGGCTCGGCCTACGGACACGCCCCCTACTGTCTTCCACGGACCGTGTTAGCCTTAGGTGTGATTCAGCATGCTCTCATGAATATGCAGAGCATGCTGACATCACTCCGTTTAACTGCAGCCTCCGTGTAAGAGTTATAACTCTTACACGGAGGCTTCGTGAATCCTGCCCATGATCTTAGATTATAAAATGCACTGGATACATATATTTTTTTGCACAAGTATGCATCCTTGTGATTGTGTATATGCAACTTTAAGAATTTTTAGAACATGTGACTTTTTAATGATATGTGATTAATAGGATGTTGTATATACAGTGAACTAGTTAGTTAACAAATTACATCTGATGAAGTGGGATATTTGCCTACGAATGCGCTTATGTGATTTTATGTGATTTTCTCTGCATTAAACAAGTTGTGATACTGGAATACACAGCCTCATCTGGATCCTTTCTGGCTTTATATGTTCTTGGACTTTTTTTGTTCTTTGGATCTGGAAGTCTACAATTGGTGGTGATTATTTTGTTGCTACTAATAATTTTTTAGTTATGTAACAAACCTGAATGTGAATATTTGTGAATGGAGCATGTTATTAATAAACAATAAATAATCAGCCAGTCACAGGACATAGTACATGTATTTGCACAAATACTTTCTGTAGACTTCACAATAAGCCAAGACATATGTCAGAGTGCTACAGTGAAAAGGTGGGACATCCTTTATATCACTACAGGCACTATAGCAGCTACCACAATGGTAAAATTAAAATCTCAAGTTCAATGGGACCGATAACTGGTGTTTTTATACAAAAAAGGAAAACCTAATTAACCCCCTACCAACTCACTAAAATGTTAGCATATACATATTCAAATCCTATAGCTAGGATGGCAGACTGTAACAGTGACAGTTCACTCACATCAGAACCAAACAATTTTAGACCCATCAGCCTGGACAATACTCATAGAAAAAGTCACAATAGAGGCAATACGTATAGGCCCAAGGGACCTACTTCTGTTAAATATGGATCAGCATAGGTTGGTTATGGGAAGATACTGCCTACTGAATCTTTTGGTAGTCTTTGTAAAATTAATTGCAGCACATGCTGCTTCTTATCCTGACCTTGCTAACTCAGTCAACACTATCCCTTATACAGGAATGCTTGAACAAGTACTGTTGTCTAGTCTTTTTGGACAGCTCTTCTCAGAAATAATATTGGAAAATGGACTATCAGTAGGTAAATATCGAAGCAATGGACAGCTAGGTAACAGAATTTCCCATGTAAAATATGCCAATGTTTTAAACATGGGATGTACAACAAATCTGCATCTGACTCAATAGTAATGTTTTTACCTGCAATGTCAATAAATGCAGCATCATGAAATTTGGCAAAAATGAGTATAAAAAATATGACTGCAAATAAATGTTAAATGGATAAATCATAAAAAATGCAAATGTTAAAGATGTAAGAATAGTTCTAAACAATAAGTGAAACTTTCACCAGTGGGTATCTAGCAACACTAGAAAAATATTGTTAACTCTGATAAGTCTAAAGGATATATCATTGTGCCACTTTATATTTTAATGATTTAACATGTTACTCTGAAAACCACTGCACTTTGAACAATTTAAGCAAATCACCTGAAACTATTTGAAAAAAGTGACTGTTTTATATCAAAAGAAATGTGCTCTGTTTTGATAGCCAACACAATCAATGGTCAATGACATGCACTGTAAGACAACTATCAGATACTTATCTTTCCAATTTCTGTTATGTACCAAATGTATCACATTTTCACATTGATAGAAGTTTATGGTTTCAATTAAGGCAATTATGTGCTCAACCAGATGAATTCTCTATCAGCTGAATGATTACGAGTCATTTAAAAAAATCCCTAACAATCACCTTAAGAAATCTCAAAATAATAAACTAGCCTGCCTCAGACTGCGTTTGAGTAGAATGCAAAATAAAAGTACCACAATATTTTTTTAAATAATGCATTTTTCTGTTTTATTAAGAACCTTTACATGCCTAAAATCAGACAACTTTAACTTACAATACTTCATTGTACAATTGCTCTTGCATTATAATCTACACTGTATTGTAATGCACATACATGTCATTACTCTTTAATTGTAACAGCAATAATAACCTTATACTCTAACCATTGTTTCATATTAATTTATTTATTTAGAAATCAACAGAAACATTTGTACTACTTTTGCAATACAGATTAACTGTACGAGAAGAAAACAAGACTGTCACTAGCAAATTCAAGATGCAGATTCATTTTACTTAGTCATAGTAACATAATTAATATTTCCAAAAAACACTTGAACTCAAATAGTTGTATGAATGTATTACTTACTGAGTCTCTTTCAAGTTATACATCCATTGATTATTTTCTCTGTCAAGCAGGTAGTGACAATCAAAGGAAATGGCCTGCTCTTCTCTGCTATTAAACTTAATTGCAGATCTGCCATCGTGAAGATGTGTAATTGCCAATGAACTCTGCAAGGCTACTTTCATATGTGCCCCCAAAGGCATAGCTTGCAAGGAAATAAAAGAAGCTAAGGGCAAATAAACAGTCACAACAGTGTTTACAAAGAATACCGTAACAGAGGGAATGTTTGAAAAGCTATCAAGATATAATTTTCCGCAGTATAACTATTACAGTGTATTATTAAAGTTTATATGTAACTAACATCAAATGCATTTATGTGACTGTGTCATATAATAGTTACCATTACACTACCTTTGACAATCCGTGTGTTCTCATTAGAAACAGACATTATCTAAAAAGGTGGTAATGCAGCTTGCTTCAACTTAACAGATGACTAAATAGAGCTAGAAACTGAAGGAGTTAAGGAATCATTTACAAAATATATGATACAGTGATACAGTGTACACTTGGAATAACATGCCAGAGAGAGGGGGTTGGTGTAATGGTTAAGGTCTTCACCTCATAGACATAAATTACATTTTGATTCTGATCTCTGGTTATCCTCTAAGCGTTTAATAGTCTGCAGACTGATTGCCTAGCATTTATCTATGAACAAGAGAGAGAGAGAGAAAGAACAAGTGGAGAAGTAAAGTAAATGGTAATCATTTCAAATGTCATTTGCACTACAGCAAGTCTAGAAATATGGAAACTGAATGGCTGAAAGAATGGATTTACATATACTAAGTCCGAGATACCATTTTTCTGAATATTCTCTTTTTTCAAGGTATTGTGATCTCTGAGCTAGTTGTGGCTTGTCAGCATTTCAATAGGGAGCCAAAGAAAAGAGAATTGATTCATCTTATTAACCAAGCTTACATCTTATTTTGAATGATCACGTTTTTTATCTCTTTACGTGATATATGAGGTTCTGCTGTACTAGTATTTTAGGTTACTGAAAGTACTGATTCCAACATTTTCTCCATTATCTTATATACACCATATTTCCAGTATCTTGATCTTAAAAACAGTTACATACATACGTTAGCATTTTGCTTCTTTAGTACCAATGAATTTTATATTTTATTCATCTGATGTTCTGTTGTACTTTTTATATATATACATTGCTGCTATGCAAATGAATATTTGTAAACAATTGGAAAATATTGTAAACAATGTTATAATACTGAGAGTTTGTTTTTACAAGTACTAAAGACTGTCAAATGTGAAATAGGGTATAATGTACTTTCATTTTATTTATTTAATTTATTTTAAAGTTTATTACTTTTAGGATTCAGACGAAGGTCTGGTTTAGTATATACTTATAGGAGTCATATTTGTAAAGTCTGATTAATATGGCATTATCCAATTTAATGAGGTAAAACTGTGATTACAAGAAATGAAAGTGAAATAGCCCAGATCAAATTCAAATGTATTCACCTCATGTACCAAGCTTGTAGTGGGGCTTGTGGGAAATTCATATCCATACAGAAGTATCCAGTTTGCATCTTTGGGGACATTGCTTGTCACTATAAACTAGTTGTCCTGTGAGCAACTATGTATTAATGAAATTTCTATGGTGCTTTTACAAGAAAAATGTAAACTCAAGGTGTTTATGTCTATACAGGATACCGACAAACACTTGATGGGAAACTAATACCTAGAACCTGATGATTTGCAGATGGAGTATTTAGTCAGATCATCAAGCTGTACTTACTGAAAAGAAAGAATCAACTTGTCAAGAATGATGGATAAAGTGGAGTCAACTGAATGGCTACTAACTGGTTACTAATAGTGCTGGTCTCACCACAGCTTCATTCTGCTGGGATACAAAACTTCTTTGCTTCTTCTGTCACCAGTAGCAAAACATTAACACCAATCCCAAGATGAGAAGCAGGCCACAGGCTCTTTGTTGATCAACAGTCTTGTCCCAGAAGATGCAAGGGTCTGTAGGCTTGTTGTAGCCTTTTCCTGATAGATGCCTTGAACAGTAACCAGACCTAACATGAAGATCAAACACAGATGCACACTGTACAATTAGAGATAATCAGGAATCAATGCACTCTGTTCCTTCTCTCACCAGGAGCAGAATATAAGCACAAATTCCAAGCTGTTGCCTATAAAGCAGTTATTAGGCTTTCTGGTGATCAGCAGTCTCCAGGAAATAATGTCCCTCTGTTCCTTCTCTCACCAGGAGAAAACAAAAGCACTGTTCCCAGGATGACTACTGTGAGGCAGAAAGTGGCATCTCTGGTAATTGGTGGTCTTAGAATAGATGTTAATGATTTTAGAGGTAAAATGGAAAACAATGGGTTAATATACTAAGAGCTGCAGTGTGCACTAAGCAGTTAGATGTCAAAGAGGGGTAACAACCTTTAACTGTCTAAGTGGACAGTCACTAATTTTATAACAGCAAGATAGACTGGAAGTGGATGGACACTTTGTAGTCTGGTTCTGTGCAATACAGTGGGATGGCCAATAAATGTAAATAGCTGAAGGGGAGTGATTTCACAAAATGATAACTTTGTGCTTACTCATGTTAGTCACTGAAAGAGAAGAGGGAAGGAGATATGAGGTCATATTAACATAAGGGGCAGGTAACTAGAAAGACAGCTGAGTTTAAAAACACAACAGTGCAAATATGGGAGAGTGGTGAAAAATTATTCTGTTTGACTCACAAGAGACACCACTGTGGTCTCTTTCCTAGTTTAAGCATGTAATTAAAAGCAGAATACAAATAAAACACAGTGTAATAAAAATAAATCACAATATACAAAATATAAGAAGCCAATGAAGCAATACAAAATACAAGAACTCAAAAACAAACTCACTTTTCCCTCACAGCAAGCAGTGGCAGAGTCTGGTTGAGCTTTTCCAGTGACCCCATAAAATGAAGACCTTAACCATTATGCCAAACTCAACTACTTATATCTAAGAACTTTCACATAAAATTATGCAATTTATCAAAACACATTTACATGTTGTGTAACCCTACATTTTTCTTCCTTTGCTATACTGAATAAGATACAAGAAAGCTATAAAAATACATTGATCTTAAATAATCATAAAATATCAGACAGCAAAATGTAATTTCAAATATTTAAAAGTTCAAGTGTCAAATATTAAATATTGTTTCTTACACATACTAAGATGTACTTATCTCTTGTCAAATCTTGTATATACTGCTATACTGAATAAAATACAAGAAAGCTACCAAAATGCATTGATCTAAAATAATCTTACAAAATATCAGCTAGCAAAATTCAATTTCAAATATTTAAAAGGTCAGATGTCCAATATTAAAGCTTATTTCTTACACATATTAAGATGTACTTGTGACTTGTCAAATCTTGTAAAATATTCTTTCAGAATATTGTGATTCGATGATGCATTAATGTAAAACATAACAGTCACAAGATGTCCCCACAAGGTAATTTTCAATCCTATTTCTGTCTGTAATTCTTTCCTTTTTATCCTTCAGAAATCCCACTCATTTTTAAATCTGTAAAATCATTTGTTTAAAAATACCTACAGAATATCTTTTTGTTTTGATAGACTCATATTCAGCTACTGTAATTCAAAATGTCATGTATCATCCTTACTTTTTTTCTGTTTTCTTGTCTGCCAGTTGTATAATCCTTTACCAGCTAGTATCAGGCATGCACTTTGCAGCTACTGAACATTAAAATAATTGCTGTAATTGCTTTCATGACATTCTTTAATTTGGTGTAGGTTTGTACACTCATCGTACCTGAAGTATTTATGAGTACTACATATAGGTGTCAATCTGCTAAGAGACCACCACCCTGTAAATATTGTACATATTTCCACATAGCTTGAAATATTCTGTACATTGTTGTTTCTTGATCTTCCCTTTCCCTGTATATTTTAAATAAGGGTCATTCTTGGCTACTGGTCAAAGTGTCAGTCATACCATGAAAACAGTATTGTGGTTGCTAAGTAACAGTTAAGCAGTCAGTATTAGCTAGGAACTGTAGGAAGGACCTATTTATGTATCTGCATGAAAGCTGTTTGCTACTATTTAGCAGTTTTGCAAGGAGCTTTCTTTGCTTGAAGTCCCCTTTTCTTCAGTTGGGGTACTCATCTTTGATGTCTAGCAACCAAATCACTATGGCGATGTAAACCAATAAGCAATGAACAGGAAACTCAGGGAACAGTTTACAGATACTGATTCCAAAAACATTCTAACAATATTAAGAGTGTACGTTAGCATAACCTACCCTTAAACATCATAACATAAAATGTGTTTCCACTCACTTGACACTACAATTTATACACAGTTAATTTTAAGATTTAATTGAAATTTTATTATAAATACTGAGTGCTTTTATCCCTAATTGAACAACGACTTCATCAGAGAAAAAAAAACAATACTTGAAAGCCACTATTTCAATGTACATCCACCAGTCAGCATTATCTAATGAATAATTTGTCAAAATATGAATGCGCAGTGATACAACAGCCTTAACGTAATACAGACAAGAAATAAAAGTAGATTAATAATATCAATGTAATAAATATCTGATCACTAAAAAGAAACATTTGTAAAATATCATGTATTCAAAAAGATCAAAATTAATATTAAAATATTAGATTATCCTGTATGAATACATATAAAGAATATAAAAAGTACATACCAATCATTCACTTATCACAATATATTAGTCCTAATTTTTTTAAAAAACTACCTATGTATAATGAATTGTTAAGACCAGGGAACTTACAAGCACTGAGTTTTAACTGCCATAACACTTGCTGATGATTGGTGAATATATTTAACTCCTTACAGCTGAGTACTCTACAGCCTCTAGGCATCAAATATTGCTTGTTCATATTTGCATTAATAATTCCAAAACCATGCTAGATTCAAGATTGTTGTTGTTTGTCTTTCGGCTTTTCCCAGTTAGGGGTCGCCACAGTAGAACTTCAGTCTGCTAATGATTGGCAGTTGTTTTTTATGGTGTTGAGTTGCCAGCCCGACGCACAACCTTCAACGAAGGCACACCCATTCAACGCATGTCTTTCCAATGCCCACTCGAGGTATCAGAATATTTTATCTTGAAGCATACGGGATGGCAAACACAACTGTACTGATATTTGACCTCTGTCAATGAGTATGTCTTAGAACGGTAAGGTGATAGCTTAATTTTTAAAAGCTCAAGCCACACCCACTGGGAGTTAAAAGGACACACTCTAACGAGCTGTGCTGGAGGGAATGAGTTAAATAGCAGCTTTCAAGTAATGTTTTTTACTCTGATGAAGTCCCTGTTCAATTAAGGACAAATGTACTCATATCTCAAAATTTCAATTAAATTGTAACAAAACTGGCTTTGTATATGAACTGTGGTGTCAAGTGAGTGGAAAATGTTTTATGTTATGATGTTTAAGAGTAGGTCATGCTGAATGTTTATCCTTAAAATTGTTGAAACATGTTTGGAATAGGTATCTGTGAGCTGCTCGCTGAACCTCCTGTTCGTTGGTCATCTCTGATGACCATTCATTTATGTGTACTCTATACTGAGACTTTTTCCTGGTGGTTAATATGAGGTTGTTCACCCCATTTTTCTGGTCATCAGAGTCAAGGTGGTGGCTCCAGATATAGGTGTTGCCAGGGCTCCTACTATTGCTGCTACAGCTCTGTTCATCACATGCTTTGGATGAATATGTACTGCACTTAAGTCCTGATAGCAGTAATGTCACGGGTGTACATATAACTGGACAAAACACAGCCAAGTGTGTGTGTAAATATATGCGTGCATGTGTGTAGGTAGTTTCGTCAGTAAATGTCATTAGCAGGACAAACTGGAATTCTGAATGAATATTCAATCATGTCCAAAAAAATAAAAAAAAAAAAAAACAACTGCACTGCTGGGATGAAGTTGTCACACCAGTACACAAAGAAAAGAGCCAGGATAAAAACTGAGCGACAACAAACACAGCTAAGTAAAATAAACCAAAAAGCTTTTATTTTACATTAGTAAGTGCTTTTGCATTGTTCTCAGCACTTCATCAGACTTTAAAAATACACAAGTTAACACTCACTATTTAAAATCAAAGTCACAAATCAGAGACTGGTTCCAATTATGACAACATTACAATATAAACTCTGACAGCAAATTAGACAGTACATTATCTGTCAATGTGTACTAAAAATAAATAAAACAAAGTATAATTTCTAGTAAGCCTCAAGTATATATAAACAACTACTTATCTGCTGGTCACCTAGTTCTAGTAGTAGATATGTCCTTAGTCATGGTAAAATATACAAGTCCAAAACCATTACAGTTCTATGAGACTCAGAAGAGAAAAACAAATCAGATCAAAAGATTGCCAGTATTACAAGATAAAATGACTGAATGAACATTTAATGTCTTGTGTTTGCATGCTTAATTTAGCTCTCTGTGTAAAGAAAACATAGAAGCTGTGGGTTCCTATCTGTTGCATTTAGAATTGCTAGATGTTTCCAACATTCAAAATTCTTAAGCATAGCACAACATTGCAGTGAAATGTAAGAATTCCTAAATGCATACCCTATAGACCAGTTAAAAACAAACTGCTTCCACAACACCATAAGTGAATCACCTAACAAAATCAGATGAAACAGTAAAAGAATAGATATCTAGGTTCCTACATTCAAGTAGATGAGCCGTGACAGTTGATAAAATAAAAAAAGTTCAGTACAAAACAGATGATAAAAACAAAAAAGTTTAATATAAAACATTACTTCACAGTAAACATCTAAGCAAGTGTGGTATTATAATCACAATCTTAATGAGCAGAACCCATATATACACATGAAGCTTAAAAGCTATAAAAATACAAGCTAACTAATGTTACTAAGAAACATCAACCATCATTCAAGTGTTATAGGTAGAAATGAGTATGTCTGCTTACAAGTGTAAGGTCTTAAAACCAAAAGGAGCACTACCCAGTCAGTAAACTTAAAATGAAAGTACCTTACCTGACAAAACCATCCAAAGAAATGTACTAATTGAGTTATAATCCTGCAGAACCAGGCCAGTGAAGGTGCATAGATCCTAAAAGTGCCAAAAGAGTGTAAACAAACCTGGAGTTGCTTAAAGGGACAATCCCAAAGTCTAAAATTCGGATCCATCTATAACTAACAAAAGTAACGCCCACTTTAGCTATGTCACTCACATTCCCACCCACAGTGTCATTTTTCTTTTAAATTTCCTGTAGTTTTTAAATTGCAGTCTTCTTTTGTCTCCCACTGTCAACTGTCCTTTCATTTTGCGTTCCTATCCCATTTGAATCGGATCTTTGTTTCCAACTGTTCACATTTAATAAGTGTTTGCTGTTGCTCAATCCCTCCTTTCACTTCTATTTTCTCCCCAAAACTTGTTTCAGGTATTGAATTACTTTGTGCATATTTCTGCAGTATGTGAACATATCAAAAGCTGCACTCGTCTTAAAATTATATTTTTTTAAGTTAAAAAAGAAAACGTACATACAGCACTAACAGCAGTATCGGTAATGTAATACAGATTGCTTTCTTCATAACTAATGAGCAGTGCCAATGCTGTATCTGTATGTAATGTACTGCATCGATCATTTCCTTATCACTTGTAACTTTTGTTCAAGACTTGGGAACAGGGTGAAAGTGAAAAATTCTAAACTAGGATCACTTATTTAAATATTACTCTCTAATTTACCTGAAAAAAAAAAATAGAAAGAACAAAGGGCTTTACGTCATGTTGCAGTTTCTGAACAAGTAGTACAAAACTCTTTTTCATCGCATTATCGACTGTCTGTAATCCTCATTGCTGTAGCAGAAAATGAGCAATTTTGCTAGCGGCTCCAGGGAAAAAAAATATAAAAGTCAAAATCATGGACAGCTGAAAGGTATACGCATTCTGATATCGCAATACCATGCCTGTGCAGCAAACGAGTAAATCTCCTAATATAAACAAGGATAAGTTGTAAAGTGCCGGGCTGCAATGAGGGTCAGATTGTAAGTATGTAAAATATTACAGTCATCAGCTTGTCTCTGAAAACTGAGCTCCACTTGCGTTACAGACATTTACGCCAGACAGCTTGCAAGTACTTCTTCTGATTGCTCTTGGTGCAAAGTATCAGGCTGAACAATATTGCGGAGTCCCATGTCCACTTGCCACTTGGTGTATTTTCTGCAGGAATCGAGGCATTGCTTCATCAGTCAGCAAAATAAGTCTAAAGTCTCACTGGAGCTGTGAGTAACGTGCCAGCCAACCTTGTCTCGGATATCAGCCTCAGAGTTCTCAAGCACTTTTATGCAAACATGCATTTTCAGAAGCAATTATAAGTAAGTTAATAACTTGCAATTTTATTAGGTGTATTTCACAACATTATTTATTTATTTTGCATTATTAACTGCTATGCACACTGTTAGGGTACGATGATGCAGCACTATAGTAACGGCTTCACAAATGAATGTCGATACTGTATTTGCAGTAATGGTTGAAACGCCAACGCGCCTATTAATTTTACAGCAGCAAACGGCTTTTTTGATTACTAGTAAGCTGCTTTCCGAGTTTTTGACACTGAATTAATTAATTTATTTTTGTTTTTACTTTGGTGGAAAAATGTGTTTTTCTTTACAGTGCACCTAGCTACATGTCTGAAGAATGCCCAAGTATCAGGAGGAAGTTAATGGCACAAGTGTGCTGCATAAGCATGCATGTTCTGAGCAATAGTGTATGCCATTGTTGATTAACTTTAAATCTCAATGAAAATTACAAATTTGTAGGAGCAAAGGGGGCAATACAGAATCGGTACTGTAATGTTCTGCACCACCTGCTTCCCTCCAGACTCTCAAATGTTTTGCTCAACATACAGGGGGAAACCTGATGGTGGAAAGGCTCAGAAATGGAAATAGTTCTTAAATAGTACTTTCATTCTCTTGGAAAGGTAAACAGCAGGCTTTCTATCAGGGTGCCTGTTCTGAACAAGTAAGAAACTTTAATGTACAGTATTGCTGTCTGACTGAAATATTTAGTAATTTACCAGTAAATCAACCATTTTGCGATGTGATGGGCAAAAATATGAGGCAAAATAAAAGTTCTACAAAATCAGACACATTTGAGGGGTATGCTTTTGTCAAAGTATGTTCCTTCTAATTCCATCTTTTACTAGGGTTGGAGCAAAATTGCAAGGCAAAAATCAAGGACAGTTGAGCTAAGATGAACACTAACTGTAAGACAATTAGTTATTGGTCAGCATAAACTTACTTTTGTGTTGTGTAACTTCATGCTTAGCAAGCAATGTCTTTTCGGCTTTTCCCAGTCGGGGGTCGCCACGGGACTCCAGTCTGCTAATGATTGGCAGTGGATTTTTATGGTGCCAAGGTGCCAGCCTGACACCCAACCTTCACAGAAGGCACACCCACATGCACATACCTGCATGTCTTTATCGTTTACACAGCTACAGGGAGGACATCATGCAGACTCCACACAGAAGGAACTCCAGCTGAGGATCGAACCTAAGAACCTCTTACTGTGAGGCAGCAATGCTAACTGCTGCACCACCGCAGCCAGAACGTCATGCTTAGCATGGGAAACAAAATGATTTCAGCTTCCTTCCTTTCCCTTGCTTAGCTATCATTTAATTTCATTGTAGCAGGTGAAGGAACCATATGTCCAATGCATTTTATTTACCTACTGTTTGAGATATAACAAATACAAGGCAACGGTGCGTCAAGGCAGAACTTCTGGGTTTTTTTCTAGTTGCTTGATATGTCTAGTGAAGTACATCCTAAAGGGAGCATTATGCTGAATAATTAGGCTAATCGATGATGAATCTACAGAAATATTGAATTCTGTTGATTTGAATGATATTCACTTCGGAAAATAACACTAGTGAGTAAGATTTTCTGACTACTGTTAGTCAGGAAGATAGGGAATTGTCGCCCAGTGATCCAACGTCCCTAACATTTTCATTTTGAAGTAGAATGTTGTTTATGCTGTATGGTTGGGGAGGGGATTGCCTACCAAATCTAACAGTACTGACATTTTTTTGCATTTAATTTCAGCCCATTTTCACTCCAACAGTTATTTACATGTGTAAGGTCTTTCAGAAGGGTTAGAGCATTGGAGGGGGAACTTGATAATACAAATAAAGATTCCAACAAAAGAATAATCTGGCACAAAGGCAAATTAATCAAACACAGTCCATCAATAAATATTTATTTGTTGTTCCTCTTGATAGCCAAGTTGGATTGTATTTTTCTGCATACTGCTGGGGCTGTGACCAACTCCAGTGGGGTCACTAAACACCACCCATCACTACCACCAATTTGGTGTTTTAGTGAGGTCCTTGGATCGGCCCCACTGGAGTTGGCAATCAAACTTGATTATCCTGAAGAACAGCGAATAAATATTTAATATTTACTATGCATGGAATCAGTTTGATTGGCTTGCCTTTGTGCAGAGCTATCCTTTCATTAGAATGTTCATTTTTATCGTTTAACTTTTTTCCTTTGATGGTTTGAAGGCAGTTGGTTTCTCTGTGGGGACTTACTAACAGCTCCTAGTTTGCATTCATCTTCAAGCTTAATTAATAAACTTAATTAGCCTGAAGTCTTTGTTTCCAATTTGGAGATCAGAAATGAAAATGTTGAAAAGAGGTTCCAACACTGAGCTCTAGGGGACATCATTGGTTAGTTTTGTACTTTCTGATGAGGCACCTGCCACTTGACCTGCATGAGTTCTGTAGATTAGCCAGTTTTCTTCCCAGCTTACCGAAAAGGGATTTATTTTTAAGGTGTTAGGCTTACTTACAATGCCAGCATGGGGGTATGGTATCAAACACCTTCACTGAGTGAAGATGCACAGTATAAACAACATGACCATTGTCTGCAGCCTGTGTTACCTTCTCAAATATGTCAACCTAATTCATTATGAAGGATCTTACCTGGATAAAGACAAACTGCTCAAGCCAAGTGTAATGACATTTTTAATATCATTGTTTATAAATTCTGTTATTATATATTCCATGACTTTGTGGATGAGACTCATTAGACCGATAAGTTTGCAATCCCCAAGGGTGGTCATAGAGACTCCAGTGTAGAGTGGCATCATAACTGCAGTGTGCAAAACTTCAGGGACAAAACCTGTATGAAAACTTAGGTGAAACAGTTAGAGGAGTGGCTTTGCCAGGGCTTGTTTAGTACTGTGTATTAAACAATCAGGTAAACTGTCAGGCCTCAGGAAATAAGTATTTTTGGACTTTGAAAGCACCTAAAGTACATGTTCCTCTGTGATAAAGGGGAGGGGGTTACAGGATTCAGGGCTATGTAGGTATTGGAAAGAAATTTCTGAGGAAAAATCAGCAATTAGCACTAGATGTTTGCTAAAATATTACCAAAGTCTACTGTATCTGAAATGGGGTACCATTTTGAATAAGTTTAGAACAGTGTTGGGTTTTATTCTTTATTTCCCTTTATAACTAAAGAACAAGAATTTATGGCTGTCCTTATTTTCAAATGTTATCCTATGTCTATGGGCTGTTTTAGTAAACATAACAGTATTTTTCATATGATCATAGGAGATTACTAGGCTATCGACCCGGAGGTCAGTTTAAGCCTAGCCATTTCATCCCAATGTAATACCATAAAAATGGTAGTCAATACCCAGAATTGCACTTAGTGATGAATGCCAATGTCCAAGAGGGTTGTGGGTGCGATTCCCAGTAAGAATGTATGGTGCCCCATCCACTTGACAAGGTTCCTCTTGAACAGTATCATAGAGGTGCTCTCTTTCACATGAATTAGTAGCCTGTGCCAAACACTCACTGGGTGATAAATCTGTCTCTCCAGCATGCCCTATTTAAGTCACAGGTCATATTTAAGTCCCTGGAATGGTAGCCCTAGGCCCGTTTGATTTATGCATATGTAGCAGGTTCATTATCGTTATGTCTTGGACTACTCTGTAGGCCAGGCATAAGTCTACCCTAAAGTCTGTACAATACGCAGTATAGTGAAGGGACTTTAGTCAGTGTGTGTAAGGCATGTGCTGGTGCCCCTTGGTCTTCTTTCTTAGAAATCTCTGAGATCTCTCTAATGGCTGCAGATGCTTAGTACAGTACATGCTAAATGGGGCATTATACTCAATTATGGGCTGGATAAATGCCAAGTATAGGTGGGGTTATAATCAATTATGGGCTGGATAAGTGCCGCGTATAGGTGGGGGTTATAACTTCTTTTGCTCTCGAGGCGATGCCTTTACTAATCAAGTGTGCTACATAGACAGCTTTCCTTACTACAGGAGACACATGGTGGTCGAAGTTAAGGTTGCAGTCAATGTGCTATCTCAAGTCCCTTACCATTTCATGAGTACTTATGGTATTGTTGTTTGATAGTGTGAGGGGACATTGTTTGTGCTGAAGGGAATGATGATGCCGTTCTTTGTATTCAGTTTGAGACCATGAGTAAATATACCAGTTGTTGGTCTGCATGAGACTCTCCTGGAGTATACTGACATCATTTGGGGATTCAATGATGGCACCTAGTTTGCAGTCATCTGCAAACTTGGTCAGACACAACACCTTAGTTTTGGCCTTAACTTCTGAGAAGTATATACCAAATAGTAGAGGACCCAGCACTGACCCCTGTGGCACCCCACTGATAACCGGTCTGCTGGTTGATGTGGAGTCATCCACTTTGATAGTGTGTGCCTGGTTTGTAAGCCAGCTGGCAACCCATCTTACAATGAAGGGGTTTACATTCCGTTTGCTAAGTTTAATATTAGTACCTGAATGTGGGTTTGTGTCAAAAGCCTTTGCCAGGTAGAGGAATGCTATGTGCACAGATTTGTCCTCATCATTGGCCCTTGTCATATTTTCAAAGAAGTCCACCAGATTTAGCAGGAAGGACATGTCCTTCATGAAGCCAAATTGGATAGGATCCAGGGTTTGGAGGTCAACTATGTCTTTATTTATTAGTTCCATAATGGTATGTTCCATGGCCTTACAGGTGAGGCTGGTCAGGCTTATTGGTCTGTAATTCCCTGGGTCTGTCGTTAGGTCATCTTTGTGGAGGGGAATAACATTTCCTCTTCTCCATTCAACAGGAACAAAGCTTGTGGTTAGGCTTTGATTGAAAAGGGTACTAACTGGTGATACTAGTTCATGATTTAGCATGTTTAGAATACAGCCTGGGATGTTATCTGGTCCAATAGAGGCTGTATTTTTTTGCCTTGGACAAGGCATTGATTATCTGCTTCTTCAGATATGTAGTGTGGGGGGAGTTTGGAGAAAGGTTTGTTGTAAGTTACAAAAGGATAAGAGAGTGAACTTTTTAACAAACATATCTGTTACCCATACCTTTCAACCTCTTAGCATAAGAGACAAACACATAAATAATGGGGGGACAATTTTTAAATAATGCTCTTGCAAACTAAAAAATATATAGAATGACATTTTTTACATTAGGATGAATTTTCTGAAAGAAATGAAGTCTGAATATCAAATGTCTGATATTATTTTCTGACTTTTGTCCTCCAAGATTTGGCAATCATTTGCCAAAAATCACAATTTTTATGAGTAACAAGCCAAAAATACAAGGCAAAAATCTGGACATTCTGTGAAAATCTGTACAGTTGAGAAGTATGCCGCTACCAGGTTTGCTATCTCTGTGGGGGTTAGTGTGCGTGATAACATTGGCCACTAGTTCTGCACATGCGTGGGTCCTACCCTTTACATTATGTACATACCCTGTAAAAGGCTTTATGGCTATCTTTGGCTGTACTTGCTAAGTTTCTCTCAAAGGAGCCCTTAGAGAATATGACAAGTTGTCTTATTTGCCTTTTGAGGCTGAGGAGGGTGCTTTCCTATTGTTGGAGCCTTGCCTTTCTTTTCTTGGATGGCAGCTTTTTGTATTTATTTTAAAGTCTGTTGATGCTGAATGTCCACTCATGGTAGCTTGTTTTTACTTGGGTCTCTGGCTTTGATTCTTTCTGGTATGGCCGAGTTTATACACTTATGCAAGTGACTGTAACATTACCACTTCCAGCTTGGGGTGGGGCTTGGAATGCATTTAGACTTTCATCAAGGAGGGGTATGGTTTGCCTTGGTGACATTTTTTAGTCTGATTTCACCCTTTGTGAGTTCTGGCATTAGTGGCAGCTTGAAGATGACTGATTTGTGGTCAGTTTTAACTAATGAGGGTCCGACAGTTGCGGCTGCGCATATGTTTGACATATTGGTGAAGATGAGATCCAGAATGTTTGTTCCCCTTGTCAGGGTATGGACAATTTGTTCCAGAGCATTTGACTTAAAGCTAAGGAACTTTTGTGCTAGCAAGTTAGGGCTAGCAAAGTTTTCCCAGTTGATAGTGGGATAATTCAAATCCCCCATAACCAGTGTGTTCAGTAAAATTTGGATTGTCACCTGTTTGATCAAGTAGGCTTCATGGGTGTCGTGACTCATGGTGGGGGATCTATAACTGGCTATAACTTAAGTGGGGGTCTAACCCACCATAACCTGGACCTGGAGTAACTCCATGGAGTTGTCCAGTCTAACTAGATGGGGATGAATTTATCTGTAATCTAGATTGAAATACCGCCTCATTTGGTTTTCACATGTTCATTTTGCGGTCTAAAGGTGTGGAAGGCATTTTAGCTTTGTAAGGCCGGGGTACGCTCTGAGGCCTTGAACCAGGTTTCTATGACTGCACAGACATCTACATCTTCTAGTGATAGAAGTGCTTCTGGGGAGTGCAGTTTTTGGTTTAAACTCCTAGCATTTAGCAGCATGACTCTTATTTTCTTCTGATTGGTTATTGTCATGTCAGTAATGTTGTTTTCAAGACCTTGCCCATGAAAGGCACTATGGTAAAGGCAAATGCCTTTACCAGCAGCCAAAAGTGTAGAGGTGCTAGGTAGGTGCAAACCATTTCTGGCAAAGCAGTGAGGTTTATTACCATGGCTTCCCAGGCTGACAGGAACTGGATCCCCTTTGAATGATACCAAACACTGAGCCAGTTATTGAAATCAGTGAGGTTTATTACCATGGCTTCCCAGGCTGACAGGAACTGGATCCCCTTTGAATGACACCAAAAACTGAGCCAATTATTGAAATCAATCATTTTTGTTTATACTGTGGCATCATTCTAGGTGAGGGTAGCATGCTGCTTAAGATTAGGGACATACCTGCCTAGGACACATACTCAGAGAGCTCAAACATGTCTCTCTTCATATAGTCCTGTGAGGTACATCTCAGGTCATTCACACCAACCTGAACTATGACAGTGTCATAACAGTACTTGTTGCTGATAGACCTGAGCGCATGTGTGATCTGACGAATCCTGGCACTGAACAGGTAGCTGACTGTGACTTTCTCCTTGACCAGCCTGGTGAATGGGACATCTGTGTGTCTCATTACTGAGTCTTCAATGGCAAGAAATGTTTTTTTTTTTTTTTTGAAAACAGCTTTATTGAATTGTCACTTGTGTCACAGGGAAATGTACATTCATATAAAAGTAATCAAACTACTAATATAAACATAATACTTCATATATATATACATTGCTATATGTCATATAAGCTAAGCAATATTGCATGAATTATTCAATTCTTGCTTTTTTTTTAAACAAGAAACATCTTCACTAAACCATCAGTGTTACTCCTTACCGGCTTGGTGGGTGAGATACTGTTGTTGCTATGTGGCATGTGTGCTGCGGGGACTCTGTTAGTTGTAGCAGTCCTGTATTTTGGATGTCTCTGGTGTTTCGGTAAGTTTTTTGAGTGAACCTCTGCGTATGTAGATTTACGTGTTTGATGCGTACTATGTGTATGAGTAATGGTGCTACATGAATATGTAGTTGTAGTTGAGCTAAGAGCCTTCTCTGGGTTACTGTTTTGAGTGAGAGAGAGAATGGAATGTAGTTTTTTGGTGTAAACACGTCTCTCACCCTCTGATTTCAAGTTCTAATGTCATATTTCTGTAACTGTCATTAGCATGAGGGGTTTTGGATCCTAATATATATATATATATATATATATATATATATATATATATATATATATATATATATATATATTTTTTTTTTTTTTGCTTAAAATATTTTATTAAAATTTTTGAAAATGATTACAAAAGTGGCAAGAACTGAAATGTAATATAATATATGAATAAATTATATCACCTTTTACAGAAAAAAATATATATAACTGTTTACAAAATGTAGAGTAAGCCTGAGATTGAATTATTAAAAAATGAAACAAGACAAATATAAGAAGACAAAAATAAGAAAACTTAATAACAATCTATGATGATTAATTAGCTGAAGAAAATGATTCAGTAAGGGCCAAAACCTTCAACCATGGATGTGAGGATGATATGGCATGGCATCTGTCACCCCACAGATTGTTAGGGTTGATTCTGCAGTATAATTTAAGGAATATTTTTCTCTTATTGTAAAGTTTATGTTGCGAGGAGCAAGTGATTTGTTTGTGAATTCCAGATATATATATTTTGCTCTGTCTGGAAATGCCAGCAGTATACATTTATCAAAATATGCATAGCACTCCTTTGTGAAGCTACCTGTCATGTCATCTTTGGAGTTGATGCTGCTGCAAGTGAATTTTTTTAGTGGGGGAATAAGTAGGACAAGAGTACAGCTAAGTTCTAAAACTTTCTGATGACAGCATCACTCCTGCAGCTCAACTCTCACCCCAAGGGAATCCAATGACTTGTACAGCTATTACCATTGGGGGCTTGATGGCCAAGTGTTAGGAGTTGAGTTCCTTACATTCAGTTCAAGCTTAGACTTGTGGTGGTATTTGACAAATTGTTTAAATTTGCAGAGTAATGTCCTCATAGTCTCTATTATTGTATTATATTGTATTCTATAAGTGAATTTTGAAGTAAATGAAAGTTGTGTCATATTCCATGTGTGCTACAGTTCACCAAAGCTGATATTTATCTTTGACAAAAAGTGAAGTAACTACTACATTCAGTGTGGGTGTTTGTATTGGTGCTTGTTTTGTGAATATTTAGAAGGTCACAAAGGACAGGGTAATTCGAGGCCTTGTAAGTTAGGCAGAGGGCACCCACAGCAGTTTTTATGAGACAGAAAACAGATGCACAGGACATATCGTTTAGGCCCTTGAGTCTGTTAGTGGGAAAACACTGTGACCTTTCAAGTTGGATCATGTTCTTGGTCAGGTACATGTTGAAAGCAGCATTATATTTATTTATTTACTGCCTAATAAGGCAGGTGAAGAGAGAAAAAATAATATAACTTTACCTTGAACATGGATCCTTGGTAATCTGTTTGGGTAGGTAGAAGGATTTTTTAACAGCCATAAAGACACGGTGGTTGCAGGAGAATTCATTGCATACAAAAGTGCCCAGGTCTCTATTAACTGCACTGACTTTGAGGGGTTATCGTCTGTGTGGCAGGTATGAGGGTGCTTAGATTTGAAAATGACACAATATTGCACCTTTTGCATTACTCTTACCCCATAGTCCTGGCATGATGTGTTTATACATAACAGACCATCTTGAATCATTTGTGGGTCCACTAGAGAGTTTATGCTAACTTTAGGTTTGCCATCATCTGTGAAGCTGATAAGCCAATAACCCATGACATTTGCTTGGATATCGGATAAACAGAAGCTGAGACAGCGCACAAAGTCCTGCAAGACTCCATGGATAACATATAGATTTACTTTAGTCTGTCAATATGACCGAGTATGGGATAGTATCACAGGCTTTGGATAGAGCAATGTGTGTTGTTTGTAGGGTTTTGTCCTTATCTAAAGCCTTAGTGATTTTTTACAAGAATCTCACTGGCTTAGTCAGGTAGATTGGCAATTCACAAACCTAAACTGATTAGGGCCGTGAGATTTTTAGGTTGTCAGTATCTTTGTTTATGAAGTCTATAGTGATATGTTTCACAATCTTTCAGACAAGTCTAGTCAAGCTTGTTAATCTGTAGCTGCTAGCATTAGTGGTGGGGCCAACTTTACGGAGAACAGCTGATGCTCTTCTCTATACGTCTCACATGAAGACATTTGCGAGGCTAAGGATGAACACATTTACCAGTATGTCTGAGGTACAGTGCTTCATGCTGGCAGGGAAACACCCTGGCATTGTTGGCCACACAGAGCTAGTGTCTGTACCTCTGAGAGCTGGGAGGTTAGATGTATAATTTAATAATCAAGAAGTAAGTAAAGACAACATGCTATTTCTAATGTCTGTATTTATAAAAAGACATCTTCAAAGTTTTCAAGCTAATGCTATTTCCTACATATTGTAAACTTGACAAATTCAAAATGTATTCCAATTGCCGTTTTGCCTGAATTTCAAATAATGCAAAGATTAAAGGTAGCAAGTAATACAAAATAACAATATACTGTGTAGATAATTTAATTTTGTATTATATGTAACATATAAACTGGCAACATTTAACACGTCTGCATTTGACATCTTTAACCAAACTTGCTGAACATGGAAACATTGAAACTAATCACTTTCAGACTGTAACTACACAGACTAGATACATTGCAACAGCTGTTTTCACTATCAAAATGTAACAAGTTTGTAGTTAGTGCTTAGCAACTAAAAGAAATAAACTGTATGAGGTGGTGCTGCGGTAGAGTTGTCGCCTCACAGTGAGACGCTGTCCGGTTCGATTCTCATTTGGAGTGTCTTCTGCGTGGAGACATATGTGAATGGGCGTACCTTCATTGAAGGTTGTGCATCAGGGCTGGCAACTCAGTACGTAAAAATCAACTGCCAATCATTAGCAGACCGGAGTTCCGCTGTGGTGACCCCCTAACTGGGAAAAGCTGAAAGACACAACAACAAAAAATAAGACTGCAGTAGATCAACTGTAACTAATTATATTCACAGTTCCTCCTTTCAGGATAGTTCCAACCTCCATTCCAATCAATATTCATAATTCCTATAATTTTTGGTCATTGCCTTTATTTTGACCAACCTTTTAAGACTTCTTACAGAGTTTGTTTATTCAGTAATCTTTGAGAGGGCTGTTTGACAAAACGCTCCAGATATATAGTTGGAAAGCTTTCATAATTCTTGGTTATGTGCAGGAGTTCATACATCTTCAGTTAAAAAAAAAACTTAACAGATACAAAGAAAGTTGCACAATACATGTGAAAGGTGGTGAAAATATTTCCATTCTCCTTGATATGAAATACACATTTAATGTTTATTTGGGCTATGGAGCTATGTTAGATGACTGAAGTTTCAGAACTTCAAAATTCATGTGATCTAGACAATATAGTCGAATTTTTGAAACTTTGAACATAAAATAAAAAAAATAAATAAATAAAAAAATTTTTTTTTTTTTACATTTTTTTGCAGGGAGGCAAGTCTCCCCTGCACTCCCACACCACCTGCAAATTAAATAGACCAAGTCTAAGATCACACTACAGTAAGGAAAAGGGTAAATTTCCTGATCTGCATTGTACCACGATCTCCATTCAAAACGTTGAGTTTCCAGACTTCGATCATATGGTCCAAACCGTATGAATTTCAAAGTTTTGAAACTTCAGTGATGTGATAGGAAGCCGTGTGTAAAAAAGACAAATGGTGATCGCACTGGTCATTTGTTGGTCTGATATATATATAAATATATATATATATATATATATATATATATATATATATATATATATATATATATATACACACACACACTCACACACACACACATATATATATATATATATATATATATACATATATATATATATATATATATATATATATATATATATATATATATATACATATACATGTATAGTTTCATAGGTAGGTACTATGCTATTGGTCCTAGGGCCTATATAAGCCTAGCCAAAAAGGTACCCTGGCTTTCGCCACCCAAGAAAATTATTTTCCTGTGCCCCTGTTGAGCAGAGCTACAGAACTGATCCCCAGGGTGATTTTCCTATTTCCCATCCAATCATCAAGATTTTTCTTGAAGAGTGCTAATGAGGAGCTCTGTTTGACATGGATAGGTAGCCTGTTCCAGAGTATGGGAAGTCTCTGGGACAGGAATCTAGGAATCTATCCCTCCATCATGTTCTGTTTATTTTGGTGACAAGGTTTAGGTCCATAGAGCGTGTAGCTCGTAGGGATTGGGATTTCTTTAAGTGGAGCATGTCCAACAGTTCTGGGTTTGACATAGCTTTGTATGTTAGACAGAGATCGCCTCTGAGTAGGCGATATGCGACAGAGTAAAGCTGGAGTTTTTTGAGACGGTCTGCATAGGGCATCTGTTTCAGGCCAGTAATCCTCTTTGTGAGGTATTTCTGTGGCCTTTCCAGTTGTTGTAGATGTCTTGGAAGGTACATACCAAAAGGGGCATTGTACTCTATGATGGGTCTAATAAGTGATGAGTAGAGGGGAAAAATGACCTCTTTTTTTCTGGATGAAAAACATTTTGTGATGAGGTTTGCCAAGTAGAAGGATTTCCTGACCACTGGCAATGTGATTATCAAAGGAGAGACTACTGTCCACATGTGTCCCAAGGTCTCTTATCACACTTTCAGTGTTAAGTAGACTACTGCCTATGTGGTAGCTCATGGGTCCAGAGTTTTTACCAAAGTGGATGACAATGCACTTTTTGGCATTGAGCTTGAGGCCATGGCTTTGACACCAGGCATCTGTCTCAGTGAGGCCCTTTTGTAGGATGTCCACATTGTTAGGAGTTTCGATTATGACTCCTAGTTTCCGGTCATCTGGGAACTTCATTAGCCAAAGACCTTCTGTGTTAGCCTGTACTTCAGAGAAGTAGATATCAAACAGGAGAGGACCCAGGACTGAACCCTGTGGTATTCCAATTGTCACTGGTCTGAAGCTGGATTTGGAGTCTGCTACTTTCACATTGTGGGTTCTGTTAGTGAGCCAGTTGGCAACCCATCTTGTGACATATGGATTTATACCTAGTTTAGTGAGTTATCTATAATTCCAGAGTGGGGGATGGTGTCAAAAGCCTTGGCGAGATCTAGATAGGCTGTGTGAACCACCTTACCCTCGTCTACGGCTTTGGTGACTGCTTCAAAGAAGTCTATCAGGTTTAGGAGACATGATCTGCCTTTTACAAACCCAAACTGGGTGGCGTTCAGAGTTTGGGGATTACCAATGTCTTTGTTTATGAGTTCCATGATGATACGTTCCATGGTCTTGCAGACCAGGCTCGTCAGGCTAATGGGGTGGTAGATCCCGGGGTCCATCATGGTTTCCCCTTTCTGGAGTGGGATAACCATCATGGTGCACCATTCAGTGGGCACAAAGCCAGAGGTGAGGCTATGACTGAAAATGGTACTTAGGTGGGGTGCCATTTCATTCTGAAGTTCATGTAGAACGCAGCCTGGGATGTTGTCTGGTCCCATGGATGCTGTATTCTTGGTTTTGGTGAGTTTGGTTTTTACTTGAGCAACTGTGATTACAGGAACTTTGCATTCTTCTGTTATAGAGATGGGCCCTTTACAGGGTGAGAGGGGAGTAAAGTTAGCACTGAACCTATCTGCCAGGATAGGCATATATATATATTATGCACACATGCACACACACACATACATATATATAGATCCACGTTTACATCCCGAAAAGCCACAATACTGAAGACCGGAAGATTGAGATGAAAATCACAAAACCTGGAATCATGAATCTTGTAAGTATTCTCAGGGCAAGTGAATACTTCCTCAAAACAATACCAAATCACAGTGCACCAGCTGAAACTCACCTAGGTGGGGGGTTGTGCCCCACACCCCCTACCTATATATTTTATATATATATATATATATATATATATATATATATATATATATATAAATATATATATATATATATATATATATATATATATATATATATATACATATATGCATCTAGGACTATTGAACGAAAGTTCAACAGTCCAAACCCACTATCACCGAACACACTTTAGCGAAAGTGCTTTTCACTGAAAAAGCACCTTCGCTAAAGTGTGTTAAAAAAAAAAGGAAAAAAAAATTAAACTAACGTTTATGCAGGGGGGCAAGCCCCGCTGTGCCCCCCACACCCTCTACTTTAATATTCTCACTCCGAGATCGCACTACAGTGGGGAAAAGGGAATATTCCCTTATCCACGCTGTAGTATGATCTCTGCAACAGTCATTCCCCCACCACTCTCTCTAACTGCAGGCATACTTCAGCGAAAGTATGCCCGGTCATTTGAGTCGAGGATCAGTCCAGATCCTATATATATCCAATTCCGGGATCACCCTACAGTGGAGAGATGATATAACCCCCCCCCCCCCCAGTGGAAAAGTGTTAACTTGCCCTGAGAATACATTCATGATTCATGATTCTGGGTTTTCTACTTTTAGTCTCAGTCTTCCAGTCTTCATTGTTGTCTGTACTGTAGGTTGCGGCTGAGACTGATGTATTTGTTGACTGTGCAATGTACTGATCCATGTGGATCATTTTGAGGCTCAGCCCAGGGTTTACAACCAGATACAAACATTGGTTAAGAAAACAAAAAGACAGTCAAGGTTCAAAAACAATTGCAGAATTGAGCAGCATAAGGTTGGCAACAGATTGTTAAACTTCTTACTGTATGAGTACATAGACTAGCAAATGCATTTATACTGTATGATGAATATTGTACTACACTGTGAACTCTAATAAAAGAGCCCATTTTATATCAGATAGTGATTCTTCCACAAAACTATGACAACTTAATGCTCTCTCCAAGACCAAGAATACTGTATCAATGGGCCCAGGCAACATCCCATGGATGCCTTCTAAATAGCATGAAACATGACCTATCAGGGTGTCTGGAATTACTATTTAACTGTAGCCCCCAAACAAACTTCAGGCCTCATGAATGGAGAAAGGCAACAGTCATCCTTCTGCACAAAGGTGAGCCATCTACAGACCCTGGAAACTACAGACCCATAAGTCTCACTAGTCTTATATGTAAAGCCATGGAAAGAATTATCATGGAGATGACCAATAGAGATAGAGTAAACCTCCAGACACTGGACCCAACCCAGTTTGGTTTTGTCAATGGTAGATCATGCCTACACAACCTGGTGTACTTCTTTGAGAAGGTCACCAAAGCAATGGATGAGGGCAAAATCATTTACACTGCCTACCTTGACCTTGCCAAGGCATTTGACACAATATCCCACTTGGGCATTGTTGACAACTTCAAGAGGCTAGTTAAAAATCCATATGTCACCCGGTAGATAGCCAAATGGCTCACAGACAGGACCCAGGAAGTTAGAATTGGAGAATCCACCTCTACAAAGTGGCCAGTCAGAAGTGGAGCCCCTCAGGGATCAGTCCTTGGACTGCTTCTTTTTGGCATTTTCTTTTCTGAAGTCAAGGCCAATGTCAGTGGTCTCTTGCTGACTAAATTTGCAGATGATTGCAAATTAGGAGCTGTCATTAACTCTTCCACTGACACAAATGTTCGCCAGGAGGGGCTGATACATACAAACAACTGGTGTCAGAGCCACGGACTAAAGTTCAATGCCAAGAAATGCATAATAGTTAGTATCCTTTGGGAAGTCATCCATCCCTGTTAACTATCATATTGACAAAACACCCCTTAGAGATGACCCATTATTCAGGGGCTTAAGGACACACATAGATAATAATCTAGCCTTTGATCATCATGTGTCTACAGTGGTGAGGAACCATTCTATGTTGTGCAACTTATAAACAAAGGTATGGCATCTAAGTCCAAGGAAGTCATTGTTCCACTCTATTCGGCATTCATCAGACCTGTCATTGAGTACAATGCCCCCTCTGGTATGCAGCTAACCAGGCATATCCAACAATTGGAACATCCACAGAGGTTCCTCACTAAAAGAATGCAGGGTGTAAATAATATGTCCTATGGAGACCACCTCAACACCCTATCCCTGTATTCTGTCTCCTACAGGCTTTTGAGGGGAGATCTATGCCTTGCATACAGGGAATTGTCAGACCCCACTCTGATAGACCTCTTGCATATCCACAAAGCAAACAGCACCAAAATTACCCATTATAAAGACTTGAAAACCTTGCCTGTGATATAAATAGGACCTGATAGAGAGACATGTATGTATCCCAGAGACTACCACGTCTATGGAGCAGGCTCCCCATCCATGTGAAGCAGAGTTCCTCCCTAACCCAATTCCAAGTGCAACTTGGACAGTTGGATGAGAAACTGGAAATTCATCCCTGGTTTGGCAACAGTGTCTCTAATGGACACAGGTAACCTGTAAATGGTCCATCTCCCAGGCCCATGCTTACACTTATCAAGGGTATCAGAACTTGTCAGAGATTTGGGATGCATGGCTAGGCTTAAAAGGCCCTTGTGGTTGTTAGTTCTTGAAAACACCTAGGTACCTAGGAACAACTAGTAAACATACTATGTTACATTGATGTATGTTTTACAGAACTATGAAAACTAGTAAATGCACACAATTTCACATTGAAAGACTACTAAACACAAACTATTTTACACCGAGATGTATAAATCTGGAAGGGGGTAGTAGGAGAAGGATTTCTGGATGCAATAGGTGAGAAGCATAACTGGATCCACCACTAGGTGTCCTACAGTCACCTAGGGCCCACGGACTGGGAGGGGCCCTCTTACTAGGGGCTGTCACATTTACTTTTTTCATTTAAAAAAATTGCATTCTTCTTTAAGAACTCCCTCTGTGTCCAGCTGTACACACATGTTGCATCTCCATGTGCTTCATCGTTACACAGACTTATTCTTTACTTCTTCCTTTCTGTATTCCGTGTGCATGGAATTTAAATACAAGGTGACATTCCTGTGCTGCTTTCATGGAATATAAACAAAACAAACATGCTGCATTCCCTGGATAGTACAATACAGACAAGTAAGAGAGAATGTGACTAAAATGCCCTAGTTAGGAGTGGCAGGTGGTTAGCTGATTTGTTCAGGCTCAAACCCTGTACCTTAGTTACAGGAAAAAAGAGCCTGAATCCTGTACCTCAACTACCAAGCTGATAAAAAAATTGAGTTTCAAGTGTAATTTGTAGATGAAACATATATAAATTTTTTGCTAGCAGCAGCCTCTTCATTAGTTACAGATCTCTTTAATATGGAATTATTCAGATGACTTTTACTTCTGCAGAGATCATGCATATTGGCAGATATTTGTGGATTGTAATGACAGAAGTTTGAGTGGCCTTTTATGGTTGAAAGGTTCAGAATTCTCATATTTTTGTTTCATTGCTTACTGAAAAGATGTTCAAAAGTGCAAATTTAAAACACACTCCAACAAGTGGTGCTGTATTATATAAGGACTATAATTTAATCAGGAAGAGGAATCGAAGAACACATGCTTGCATGTATGGTCCTAAAAATATGTGCAAGGTGCCTATGATTTGGAAACAGCCCAAAGGTCAACTTTAGCTGACACTGGCCAGATACATTTTCTTTGAATGCAGGTTTCAATGCCATTCCAATGAATGTGAGCTTCAAGGATAGAAGAGTTTTAATGTTAAGTCTGTTTCATTGTGAGACTATATTGCTTTGTTTAACAAATGTCTATCAGTGTTTGTGCTACAAAATTTGAAATAAAAGTTTTAAAATAAATCCAAATATCTGTAATAACTGTAAAAATAAAGAAGAACAATGTATGCACATTGAAAGGTTTGAACAATGTTTATTGTAACTAGAGAGAAATAACTAAGTAATGGAACACTAGAATGGCTGCGGAGGGGGGGCTGTGTATGGAGGGCCCTGATTCATTACCCTGCCTAGGGCCCATTTGCCCATGATCTGGCTGTGGTGAGAAGGGAAAGTATACATAGATGTGATAAGGTTGAGAGGAGTGGGAAAGTTGAAAGCTTTGTGAGCAAAGTTTCATGGTAAAGAATTGTGTCCAAGATGTGGAAGAGGAAGAAGACAGAAAGGGCAGATGTATGTAAATGATCTTTGTAGGAAATTGCAGTAAATTTGTTTCAGTTGTGTTTGTTATCTGGTGTAGTCCAGGAACCAGCACCTGTTTAGCACTGCATGCATTGTCTCTAAGAATGCAAAGTATTCCAAATAGGTTTTAGGTGCATATGCAGAAACAGATGGGGTTTTCTATCTGCTACCCTAAATGAAACCCTGCCAGGCTGCCATATACTGACTTTCGTAACTAGTTTTCCCACACCTCCATGCTTTGTCAGTTTGTTGCCCATATTTGGTGAAACTTTAGAAACTACCACCCATGTCTGACAATAAGATAGGTTTATCATATCCATAAAATTACCCATTTTAGACTCAGTCTTGATACATTTGTACAACTAGATCAAATTACAGTGGTGGACCCTTTTATTTGTTTAATCATGGTGTGTTGCCTGTTCACTAAATTTCTGTGTGAAGAAGAGGGTGGCTCACTTGTGCACAAGACCTGGACCCTGCATTCTTGGTGGAAACTGAGACATGGCATGCAAGCTGGGTTGGGTTTGGGGGTATTGCTGCCTCAGTGGAAGAAGCATTGTTCTTAGACCATTCATTATGTATAGAAGTTGGTGTCCACCACCTTAGTAAAGCCTATGGTTCCTTCTGTAACACTGACAACTCTGATATTGCCTCCCATAGAAATCTTGGTATTCACTACATTTTGGCCCATTTAGGCTTTCCCACTAAATAAATTTCAATAAATAATAGAGAAGCTGGCAGCACCAGTCAGAGACGGCATTGTAATATAGCTCATATAAAGCCACAATATATACAGCATATGGGGTTCTGCCATAGAATCTAAGATCACTAGGATCAGTTTGAATGACTAAAAACATTTTTAACAGGTACAAGAGTACACCATATTTTCCTTATTTGTGACTCCACAACTGAAGTGGATACCCATCATGTGATGAAGGCTGGTAAAAGGTTAGGGTACACAGAGCAGGCATTACCAGAAGAAACTAAGAAGTTATGTTTCTGTACAAACATTTATTCAGACCACACAGGTCACTCTGTATTTCTTCACCCTCATCATTTTATGAATATACAGTGGATTGTTCTGCCTTACAAGAATTAAACAGTCAGTGTAAAAACACATATGCACAGACCTCAGGAGTCATAGTCCGCCTTAGGCATAGGCCAACTAGGCAGTCACCTACGCTTTTCCAGTATTTGTTTATTTTTTGTAATAAATAAATGGTTTATTTAAAATAAGTTGAATGATTACAAGAAACACTGAAGAGTAAGACAGATTGTGAGAAAAATGAAGAAAAAAGTAATCTGGATGGTGTAGGTATACCATTTACCAGGATGGGGGCACTGGGTGGTGTTGAGTGGGGCACTGTTTTACTGTACTTACAGTTTCACTACACAGCAGCCATACTCTAGTTACACTTTCACAGCATAGGAAACCGTATAGTTTGAATAGATAGGAACCACTGCTAATTCTGTTTCTTGCATGACATTAATCATAATCTAGATATTATTTTGTGTGTGTGTGTGTTACATGTAAATGTTTTGCACCATATAAATGGCTGTGATTACTGATAACATGGTATTTGGAAACAGCTCTCACTCCTCTGTATTTTTCAATCTGTGGATGCTGTGTCATATCACCATAAATGTATCATGTACATATATTTATATATGATGTACTAATACTGTAGGAAAACAGGACAACATTCTTATGTGGTTACCACAAACGTATCAAGTATACATGCACTCCAAATTATAGTTATGTACTACAAAATACTTGTTTTAATTTCATTCAGTGCTTTGTTACAACACCTTGCTCAAATGTTATTTTTCCATCTTCCATATTACTGTGTTTTTAGTAGTTTTGAAAACTGTATTGTACTTAACTTTATTAGCAGCTTTGTAATAATTGTATATGGAACTTTTTTCCCCGGGCCTCCATTGAAAACGGGCTCATTTTGGCCCAATGGACTTTCCCGGTTAACAAATTGCAAATAAATAAAATAAAATAATAAATAATTCAAGGTAGGTTAATAGCATTTTTTACCCATATGCTATACATCTGTGTTTGATGGCAGTTTAGGATAACTTTCACCCAGTCCATAAGTTATTAAATTTTGGTTCTTGCAGAGGAATGGTGTGGTCATTAAAGTCAATGTGTTTTCTCCTCATGCCAGAGTTTGTATCCACAACTATCCTCCTGGGCAGATGAAATTCTGATTGGGCGGTGCAGTGGTGCAGCGGTTAACATTGTCACCTCAAAGCAAGAGGTTCTCTGGTTTGATTCTTGGCTGGGGTGCCTTCTGTGTGGAGTTTGCATGTTCTCCCTGTGTTCGCGTGGGTTTCCTCTGGGTACTCCGGTTTCCTCACACATTCTAAAGACGTGTCTGGAGCATCTCTCCCCGGGCCTCTGCTGAAAACAGGCTCTTTGGAACCTAGTCAGACTTTCCCGGTCAACAAATGTTACATAAATATTTATGTGCAAACATACATATGTATTTTTCTCCAGATTGTCATTGTAATTATTTCTCCATACTCATTCCATTTCTGTTTCTGGCTCACAAGCTGGGAATTTGAAGTATGTACACATTTTTTATGTTACTTATTTTAGTCAACTCATGGGCACAGTATGTGGTAAGGGAAGCTTGACTAAATCAGTTTGCATATGAATTATTCTAAGCTTGACAATGTATTAGGGTGATTGATCTTGGACTCAGGGTTAAACAATAGGTGTAAGACAAGGTGAAAATGTCCACATTTAACTTGGTGAGGCAGTAACACTGCTTTAGCTTGATTGTGGAATAATTTCGTAGTATTGAATTGGCAGCCTTTTAAATTTATTCATTTATTCAATGCAGGAAGGCACTGCATTAATAAAATAATGATTTTAGGCATTGCCTGAATGAATCCCACACTGAGACATTTTTTGTTAACTGAGTAGGTGTGGGCTAGCTGGTGGATCTTATTATGTAGAAGTGCCTACAGACTTCATCTCAGTTGAGAACTCACTGAGGATTTTTGAAGGGAAGTATTTTTATTTTTTGGGGGGTGGGGGTGTTGCTTTGTACACACTTTATAGTAGATGATAGTGGATGTATAAACGGAGATGAATGGGCTGTGTGAAAGGGACACCTTAGAGTCGATTTGAAAAACCAACAACTATCTAGAAGAAGATAACTACTCCATCAGTTCATAAATCCTGCTTACACCCCACAGCTGTTGGATGCCACAGGTAAATGTACATTTTTTATATCTGGGACATACTTGGTTAAACTGTGAATTATCAATGTTATACATTTTTAGTGCAACTGTTGTTTGTTTTATTCTTGTTGTAATGTTTTATGCTTCCAGTGGTGCAATGTTTTCTGTTCTACATTGCACCTTGTACACTTTGCCTGTTTTAATGTACATTGTTCGACCAGTTATTTCAGTAAGTAGTCATTTCAGTATGTGGTTATGATTCCATACATTTTTAATTATATATATTTCAGTATTGTTTGTTGATTGTATTAGTGTGGGTCATTTCTTTTTAGTAACTGGAAATTATTTCAGCCTTTGTGCTCATTTGCTTTTGGCAATCATTCTGCATGACTTTTTATAAGGATAAGTTGGTGACCATTGTTTTATTTGTGTGGTTATGTAAATGTTTAGTTTAGTTTAATTAAACTAGAATCTACTTATAACAATATAGCTAGATTTGCAGCTCAACAAACCTACACATCCCACCACTGTGTCCCACTAAAATACCTAAATTGGCTTGAATTACCCCACCTGCTTCTCCTCTCTCAGCTCCAAATCATACACTCTGTCCTATTTCAGCCCTTCTACTGTCCAACCCTATCCTCCCTCATCTTCCAGTATTCTCCTAAAAGATATTTTCGGAGCTCTACCAAGATCTATTACATATCTATAAACCCAAGACTAAATCTCGGCGCAACATATATAGCTACCACCCTTCCATTGCATGGAACAAACTCCCATTAAACATCAGAACCCTCACACACCCTAAACAATTTAAATTGGCCAACAAAGAGTACTTTAAAAGGTACTGGACTTGTCACTGTTCTCACCCCCTCAACTATATCACTCTAACAAAATAACCATCTTCATCTTTTATCCTTACTTTTCCCTCCCATATTCACTCTCCATCCTTTTAAACTAACTCCATCCTTTTCTTCTAACAACCTCTAAACAATCTTCCTACCCCTTTTTCCACCAATGCCTATTGAAAAACTGGAACATATCTTGTACTACACAACATCTAATCAAAATAACAAACTCTTCATGTTTTTAAGTCACTTCCTTTGCATATACATATTTTATTCTTAGTACAGTACTGTTCATAAGTTCATAGGTGTGTACTAGGCTAATGGCCTAGCCCATAGCATTACCCTGGCATTGTGCCACCCATCCTTAGTTCCCAGTGCCTCTGTCGAGTAGAGCCACTGGAGGGATCCCCAGGGTGAATTTTCTATTTTCCATCCACTCATCAAGATTTCTCTTGAAGAGGGCCAGTGAGGCGTTCGGATTGACATGTATGGGCAGTCTATTCCATAGCATGGGCAGTCTCTGGGTTATAAACCTGCCCCTCCAGCTTGTTCTGTTGATTGTGGTAATGAGGTTGAGGTCTCTGGAGCATGTAGTGCGGAGGGATTGGCATTTCTTTAGATGTACTATTTGTAACAGAGCTGGGACAGACATGGCTTTGTAAGTCAAGCAGAGATCGCCTCTAAGTAGGTGATATGAGACAGAGAATAGTTAGAGTTTTTTGAGTCTGTCCATACAGGACAAGTACTTAAGGCCTAGGATCCTCTTTGTGAGGTACTTTTGTGGCCTCTCTAGTTGATGCAGGTGTCTAGTGAGGTCCACGCCAAATGAGGCATTGCACTCGATGATTGGCCTAATGAGGGAAGAGTAGAGGGAGACAATGACCTCTTTCTTCCTGGATGCAAAAGCCTTAGTAATGAGATGTGCCACATACGACTTTCTGATGACAGTGGCAATGTGGTGATCAAAAGATAGGTTGCTGTCAACCTGTGGTCCCACATCTCTTATAATGTCTTCTGTGTTCATTGGACTACCATCAATATGGTAATTCATGGGAACTGGGTTTTTCCCAAAGGGGATGACAACACATTTTTTGGCATTGAGCTTAAGGCAATGGTTCTCACACCAGTTGTTGGTCTCAGTGAGGCCATTTTATAGGATGTAAACATCACTTGAGGAGTTAATAATAGATCCCAACTTGCAATTGTCTGTGAGCTTTGTCAGCCAGAGTCCCTTCGTGTTGGCCTGGACTTCAGAGAAGTAGATATCAAACAGTAGAGAACCCAGGACCAAACCCTGTGGGACTCCACTCATGTCTAGTCAGCAGTCTGACTTGGAGTCAGCTACTTTCACACTGTGGGTTCTATCTGTGAGTCAGTTTGCAACCCACCTAGTGATATAGGGGTTGATGCCTAGCTTAGTGAGTTTTTCTGATTCCTGAGTGGGGAATGGTATCAAAGGCCTTGGCCAGATCAAGGTAGGCTGTATGAACCACCTTGCCTTCATCCACAGCTCTGGTGACTGACTCAAAGAAGTTAACCAAGTTGAGCAGGCATGAGCTACCCTTCACAAAACCAAACTGTGTGGGAGCCAGAGTTTGGAGATTGCCTCTATCCTTGTTTATTAGGTCCATGATGATGTTTTCCATAACTTTACATATCAGACTCGTCAGGCTAATAGGGTGATAGTTCCCAGGGTCTGTAGTCGCTCCTCCTTTGTGGAGAGGGATGACTGTTGCAGTGTGCCATTCAGTAGGGACAAAGCCTGAGGTGAGGCTGTGATTGAATAGGGCACACAGGTGAGGTGCCAGTTCACTCTGTAGTTCATACAGAACACAGCTAGGGACATTGTCAGGTCCCATACAAGCTGTATTCTTGGCCTTGCACAGTGCTGTTCTAACATGGTCAGCAGTAATACTGGGTGCCTGGCAATCTACTGGTATTGTGACTGGTCCTTTGGGAGGGAGGGGTAAAGTTGCCACTGAATCTGTTAGCCAGTATACTGGAAACATCTGTTGGGTCGATATATGAGGTATCATTGTGCAGTAGCTCAGAGCAAATCTGGGTATTGGTGTGGACATTCTTTACATAACTACAGAAGGCCTTGTGGTTGTCTTTGCTATCTGCTGCAATGCTGTTTTCATAGCTAGCTTTAGAGGATTTGATGAGGGATATCAACTTTTTGTTGAGGCTGATAAGGGAGTTCTTCCAGTCTTGGGAATTCACCTTATTCTGCATCAGTTTCATCCTTCTGCTGTAGAGTTTCTTTATGTCAGGAGAACCAGCAGATTGGCTTCCTTTTTTGGAGGAGAGCATCTTGGTTCTATTGGGTATATTATGATCCATGCATTTGTGTATGTGTTCTTACAGTGCATTGGTGTATGATTCGGCAGTCATGCAATGATTCTCCATTATCATGGGTGTCATGAAGTTAGCCACCTCTGTTTTTAGGAGCCCAGAGTTAGCTTTGGAGAAGTTTTTCATGGTGGTTACCTTTGCGGTGGTGTGTGGGGGTGGGAGGGATGTGGATTTCCAAGGTGATTAGTTTGTGGCCGGATCTAACAAGGGAGGAATTGACTATTGGTGTAGAGCAATGGTCACCCATGTTAATAATGACCAGGTCAAGGATGTTGCTACCTCTAGTAGGGGTAAGAATGAGCTGGTCTAGGGCATTGGAATTAATGAATATCAGGAAATGTTGGTCAAGTGTATTGGTACATGAGTAGTTTTCCCAGGTAATGGAGGGGTAGTTGAAGTTGCCCAGTATGAGAGTGTTAGGTTGGGCCCTAATATTCTCCAGGGTGCTTAGGAACGTGGATTGTGAGTCTTGGGACATGGTTGGGGACCTATAGCAGGCTATGACCTGAATCACTGTCTTACCCAATGTTAGCTACACCTGAAGTATCTCTGATGCATTATGTTGGGCTACCATTCTGGAGGTGTGCCCATCCTTTATGAATATGGAAACACCACAGCCTTTGGAGCTTCGGTCCAAGTTCTGGGACTAAAAGGTGTGGAAAGAGTTATAGCCTGGTAGTGCAGGGGTGCTTTCTGCTGCCTTGAATCAGGTCTCTGTTACAACACAAATGTTGATGTTCTCCATTTTAAGGAGTGCTTCGAGTGAGTGCATTTTGAGATTTAGACTTCTAGCGTTGAGCAGCATTACCCTCAGATTGCATTTGTTTTTAGCTGCTACAATGGTAATTTGGTCCTTGGAACACCACCTAAAAAAGGCACTATAGCAGTGGCAAGAGACTTGATCAGTATCCAGAAGCCCAGGGGTGACAGATGCAGGCCATAATTGGCAAAGCATCGAGGTCTGTCAATCATGTCATCCCAGGCATACAGATACTGGATCTCCTTAGAATGACACGAGAAACTTAACCAATTGTTGAAAGAAATCATTTTCTGCTTGTACTGTGGTATCATTATGGTTGATGGTTGGATGCTGCTCAGGGCTAGGGTCATACCCGCCTAGGCTACATAATCTGAGAGCTCCTCCACATCTCTTTTCATGTAGTCCAGGGAGGTACGTCTCAGGTCATTCACACCCACATGTACAATGACCGAGTCATATTTGGACCTGTTGTTGAGGGACCTGAGTGCATGTGTTATGTGGAGGATCCTGACACCTGATGGGCAGCTGACTGTTACTTTCTCCTTATTCAACCTAGTGAGTCGGACATCAGTGTGCCTCACTATTGAGTCACCTATGACTAGTGTGCTGGGCACGCTGTTTTGCCTTAGGGGATTTGGTTGAGTGGCACACTGTTTAGGAGAGTTATGTGTCTCATGATTAGTGTTGTGTTGTGGTGATTGAGTGCGTTTCTGCCTTGGAGGTCTCTGCTGTTTGGGTAGATTTTTATTGAGAACCTCTGCGAAGGTGGGTGCGTGGTTTGTGTTTTTATGTGAAGACAGTGCTGGTGTGTGTTCTGGAGGGCTATGTGCTCCATGTGGTGTGGTGCAAGTTTTGACCTTCTCCTCTTGACCAGCTATTCTGGTCTTGGCATGGCTTCCAATTTGTATATGTAAGTGCATCTCTCACAAGTCTGAATGTTGGGAGGTAAGAGGAGAGGGTTGTCGGTGTAAATGAGGCAGTTGCTACATTGCCTCAGAATGCCCAAGTTCACCAGGTTAATAAAAGCACAGGGAACTGTCTGGAGGGGTGGGCATTAATAATAATAATTAATAATAACTACAGGAGCTGTTTCCTTGTAGAATGTTTAGTGCTGGTAGCACTTTGTGTGCTATAATAATTGCTACAAGAAGTCTGGTAAAGTGCTAGACTAATAAGCTAGTAAAAATGCAGGAGAGGAGAGAACTAGCAGATCTATGGGAAAAATTGAAGAGCAGACTTTGGCACCGTTCAGAAGCTTACAAACAGTCCTGGATACAGCAAATCTGTATCTGGACTAGACTAGTTACAGGAAAGGTGGGAAAGAAGCTCAAATGCAGGCTTTTAAACCGTAAAGTTGAAAGAGATGGCAAAAATTGCCCAAACAGCCAGTAAACTACAATTTCTGGGCCAGAAACTACTCCTTTTGTGGTAGATAGGCTACCTAGTGCTTACCGCTCCCACAGATAAGCTTGAAGGCTTCCCTCCAACACAGAAAGGCATGGGGGCTCAGAAGCTTACAAATAGTCTTGGATACAGCAAATCTGTATCTGAACTAGACTAGTTACAGGAAAACCGGGAAACAAGCTCTAATGCGGGCTTTTAAACCAGAAAAGTTGAGAGAGAGAGAGAGAGATGGAAAAACTGCTCAAACGGCCAATAACTACAATTTATGGGCCAGAAACTACTCCTTTTGTGGTAGATAGGCTACCTAGTGCTTACTGCTCCCACAGATAAGCTTGAAGGCTTCTCTCCAACACAGAAAGGCTTGGGGGACTCAGAAGCTTACAAATAGTCTTGGATACAGAAAATCTGTTTCTGGATGAGACTAGTTACAGGAAAGCAGGAAACGAGCTTAGATTTTTTTTTAACAGTAAAGCAGCTAAAACAGGACTAAAAATAATTCAAGTGCAGTGCAAGCTAGCACACGAGTGTGTAGCAATATTAGACCAAATGCAGTTTAAATAAATGCAATTAATTCAAACCGTATTCTCAACTAAATTCAATTATTGTTTTATTCAACTCTGAGCAGTTAAAAAATGCCAAAAATACACTTATCGGAGATTCCAGCATTTTTTTTTTAGTAAAGTAGAAAGGGAGAAAGCAGGAGCAAAAGATAATTCAAGGTTAAGAACCTAAGTGGGTTGGCCTTCTCAAATGTTTTCTCTGTATTAGGTAGAATGAGCTAATGACACTAGACTGGGAGGAGTGTCCCAGATCAAATTTACATTATGGGCGGACAACTGCAAAGCCACCACGTTCTGCACAAATCTGTGCCTTTCCTTTTAGGTTACAGATGTAACTATAGAATGCCTTGTGGTTATCCTTTGTTGAGGAAACTAATGTTGACTCATAGGTTGCCTTGGAGGACTTCACAATAAGTCTTATTTTCTTGTTTTAGCTGAAGGGGAGTGTTTCCAGCTTAGGAAGGCTCACTCCCTCTTACTCCTAGACAACAATTTCTTATTATTATTGTAAAGCCTGTTGATGGCAGTTGTCCATCAGGGAGGTATGCTCTTCTTTGAGGAACTCGTTTTGGCCCTATCAGGCACATCCAAGTCAATCCAGTTATACAGGTGTTTGTATAAAGCACTGGTGTAGAGCTCAGTATAGTTGCCATTTCTATCAGAGGGAGAAGGTGCAATGAAGCTATTTATACCATCCCGTAAGAAATTGTAATCTGCTTTGGAGAAGTTTTTTTAGTTTAGTTACTGCTGGGCACCTAGACAACAATTTCTTCCTCTTAAGATCAGATAGGAGTCCCCGTGGACTATGATGTTTGCAGGTGACATTGTGATATGTAGTGAGAGTAGGGAACAGGTTGAGGAGACCCCGGAGAGGTGGAGATATGCTCTAGAGAGGAGATGAATGAAAGTCAGCAGGTCTAAGACCGAATATATGTGTGTTAATGAGAGGGAGGATAGAGGAATGGTGAGGATGCAGGGAGTAGAGTTGGCGAAGGTGGATGCATTTAAATACTTGGGATCAACAGTTCGGAGTAATGGCGAGTGTGGAAGAGAGGTGAAGAAGCGAGTACAGGCAGGGTGGAGAAGAGTGTTAGGATTGATTTGTGACAGACGAGTACCAGTAAGAGTGAAAGGGAAAGTCTGCAAGAGGGTAGTGAGACCAGCTATGTTATATGGGTTGGAGACAGTGGCATTGACAAAAAGGCAGGAGTTAGAGCTGGACGTGGCAGAGTCAAAGATGTTAAGATTTGTACTGGGTGTGACAAGGGTGGACAGGATTAGGAATAAGTATATTAGAGGGTCAGCCCAGGCTGGAAGGTTTGGAGACAAAGCCAGAGAGGCAAGATTATGTTGGTTTGGACATGTGCTGAGGAGGGATGCAGAGTGTATTGGGAAAAAGATGCTAAGGAGGAAGCTGCCAAGTAACAGGAAAAGAGGAAGGCCTAAGATAAGGTTTATGGATGTGGTGAGAGAGGACATGCAGGTGGTTTGTGTGACAGAGCAAGATGCAGAGGACAGGAAGAAACGGAAACAGATGATCTACTGTGGCGACCCCTAACGGGAGCAGATGAAAGATATATATATGATGCTTGTGTGTGTGTTTGTATCTCTCTCATTTACACACCTCTGTTAAAATCCCAGGTTTTTGTGATATAAAAAAATGAGACCACAATAAATCATTTCAAAACTTTTCCCACCTTTAATGTGACCTATAACCTGTACAATTCAACTGAAAAACAAACAAATCTGTTAGGTGAAAAAAATATATAAAAAACAAAAAACATACAATAAGCTGGTTGCATAAGTGTGCACACCCTTAAACTAATACTTTGCTGGAATGCAGAGCAGTATTGACCAATTATTTTGCAAGCATGCTTCTACTCAACTACTATTCACAGCTACAGCAGTCACACAATCTAGTTCAGAATACCTCTAGTTAGTATAGAAGAATGAGTTTTGTATCACTTGCCATTGGGTAGTGAAGGACAGTGACCATACAGTCTTCCGCATAGATCCTAGTAAAATATGATAATTTGCAAAGTATTCTGAAGTAGTCACTCAGTCTGTGTCACCATTGCCCATATTCAGGGCTTTAAACTTTTGTCAGCTTTCATCTCAGTCTTTACACACAGTTCACATTTTTTATGACTTAGGTAATTACCTACATTTTGAATAACATTGTACAATTCTATATAAGCATTGTATAATTGTATATAAGGATTTTCATGAAATGTCATACAGTGTGGTAAGGAAAGGCATAGTAGTTGACTTTTTAATAGATTTACTGTAAACATTGAATCATTATTCTCAATATTGTAAGTGTTGGAATTCATTAATCACTTGAATCTTCTGTTGAAACAAAACTTCTCTGGCAAAGACAATACCACAGTAGGTGTGAAGGCAGTTAAAAACTTCTCCATTCATCTCAATGAGACACTGAAAAGAAGTGAAAATGTCGCCATTCACATTAACAAGGAGGTGGAGACAGAGATTCATTCCTCAGGTCTGACAGATTCCCATTCTATCAATACTTCACAATTAAGGGATTGCAATTTCAATTTATGAAAAGTGACACACAAGCCATTATTGGTGGGGTATGGCTCTGTAGGAGGTATGACATGGTTTGAACTTCCTGCAGGATGTTTGGCTCAGTACAGAATACACAGTCAGAGTGAAAAGCTGGAGTCCTGTTGAGCCATGCATTACATGGGTATTGGCTACATTGCTAATTTTTTGAAGGAATTATTTTGAAACTGTCATCTATGTAGAGGAAGACTACTGCCAGAAGACTGTGTGCCCCATAAATGCAACAGATAGGTGCTGGGTATTACAGGTAAGTGCAACTTTTTTATTTTTGTAAGATTGTAAAGCTGTGATAAGTCAGTGATTTCAGCTCCTGTTCTGTGGGTGCATGGTGAGGAATAAATCGGTACAAATCGTGTATTTTATGTACTTCTGCTTTATTTTTTATTTTTATTTTTTACTAAACAGTCGTGCATTAGGACATTTTATTAATTTATTTCAAAATTGTCCTGTTTTAACTTTGAGGGTGTGTGGGTGGTTACTTACTCTTAGATGGGATCATCCATCATTTTTGACTGATTTTTATTTCAGTTATGTTTGTTTTAACAGAATACATTGTGGTTGGTCAGTTTGTTTCCTGATCATAGGAGGTTACTAGGCTAATGGCCCTGAGGCCCTTACAAGCCTAGCCAAGAGCTTATCTGCCAAAAAAGAAACCTCAGTCAACATCTGTTGCCCCTGTCAGTGAGGGGTCCTTGTCAGTGAGGGACACAGGTGGAACCCCTGGGACAAATTTGTGGTTTTTCCATCCACTCATCAAGATTGCACTTTAAGAGGGTCAGTGACGTACTCTGTTTGACATGTATGGGAAGTCTATTCTAGAGATGGGGCAGCCTCTGGGAGACAAATCTGTCTCTGCAGCAGGTTTATTTGATATCACATATTAGATTTAGGCATATCGAGCAGGTAATGCGCAGGGAGTTAGACTTACAGATATGGAGCATCTCTAGTAGGGCAGGGGCTGATATTGCCTTGTAGGCGAGACACAGATCACCTCTGAGCAATCTGTATTATACCGAGTCGAGTGATAATGATTTAAGCCTGTCCACATAGGATACTTGTTGGAGGCCATGGATTTTCTTTGTGAGGTATTTCTGTGGCCGTTCCAATTTGTGCAGGTGTTTGGAGAGGTACATACCAAATGGGACATTATACTCAATTATTAGCCTAATGAGGGAGGAGTACAGAAAGGTAATACCCTCCCTTTTTCTGGATGCAATCCCTTTCATTATGAGATGAACCAAGTAAAAGGCTTTTCTGACCACTGCCGCCACATGATGGTCAAATGTGAGATTGTTGTCAACCTGAGTACCCAGATCTCTCAGCACATGTTGTGTGTTTAGGGGGTTGCCATTGATGTAGTAGTATGAGCTCCATGATAATATGCTCCATGGGATTTAACTGACTATTTTATTGTGCATGAATGCATGTATGCATTTGTATTTTGTGAACTTTTAGACTAGTCCAGTCTTGTTTGAGGTTAAAGGTCCAGGAACATGAATGTTTAACTGTGACTTTCTGATAAGGATTTCTGCACATATGATCTACAGTTGTACATATTCAGGTTCTTAGTGACAGTAGTCCTCATTAGCCTAGTTGGGTGGATTTGTCACAATGGTCCATGATGATAACACTTAGTGTCTCAAAAGTTTGTTAAACACTTGGTTTGCATGATACAGACAACATGCAGTTACAGACAATCAGCCTATGCAGTGGAAGAGTGAGATGTCGATTGATTTATTGTGTTTGTGCAATTTTTATGTGGAGCTCAACCAATATGCTGTTCACAGTTTAGTGTGGTTATAACTGCAGTCTAAGCATGTATGGTGATGCAAGAGATTGCAAGTTTGCTACCCTGTCCTTTGTTATATCATCTCGCATCGAGTTTCCTGATGTTGTTGGCTTTTTTTCATTACCTTATACATTCATAATTGCAGGCAGTAGAGAGGTAACAAACTCCTGTCACACTTCAAGAAAGTGTGGGAATGGATGATTGATAGACAAATAAACAGAAAGTAAGATAGGAGATGAGCAGATTGGATTCAGATCCGGAAGTAGCATGGTCAATCCAAAATTGGAATGTAATAGTGTGTTTGCATTCAGCCCCACAAGGGGGTGCAGGGGGGTTTGACCCCCCTGAAAAAAGACTAAAAGTAATAATTTCTACGAGTTTGGAGTTCATTTAGTGTATGAATATTAAGCTGTTTTACATGACTTTACATAAGAATTATCATGCCTGCCAGTCATCGGGCATTTCCACGTCCAATTTCCCTGTCAATCACTACCAACACACCCATATGTGTGTAAAACTAAGCATGAGGTACTTCTCTAATATTATGCGAGTTTTCTTCTAAATGACTATAAACTCTTGTCGGCATCACTTCCAGTGTGTAGTTTATACGTTGTCGGAAGGCAAGCTATTGGTATATAGTTTTTTGGATAGCTTCAAGGTTAATTCTTGAGTAGGAGTATTGTTTTTCCTGTTAACCAGGCTGGTGTTCAGGGTGCTCAAATAAATAGTTCTTATTCATGGCTAAATCTTCATGTAAAGATGTTAATACTTCTAGCCAGAAGTTGGGTACTGCATCTTGGCCTGCGGTTTTCCAGTTAGGAGCTCTTCTTAACTTTGTTTCAAACTCTCTGGCCATTACTTCATCCCATTTCATATCCTGTACATTTGAAGTTCTTATTCTTTCTTTTACTTCTTCTACCCATTTAGCATATTTGTTATGTTCCACAGGATCTTCATAAATATTTCTTGAAAATGTATCTATTACTTCTTTTTCGGTGGTGTTTCAATCGCTTTTACATGTTTCCCAATTCTCTATAAAACTTCTTTGGGTTATCAATAAATTTGTTATTTTGTACTTTTCCTTTATATTTATCTGCATATCTTCTTAAGTTTTTCAGCCTATGCTGATATTTTTAGTGTATTATTTGAGATAGTGCATGACAGATCTGAATCCGTTCTGATACTGCACACTGCTTTTATCGCATCTTTCTGAGCATTTTTGTTGATCTATTCCCTCTTCTATAGTCTTCTAACAGTGACACTTGTCAATTGATTACAGTTTTCTCCATTTGATACTTCCCTGATGGTATTCAATTTCTACCTTTTCTTTCCCTTATTGTCTTTTTGTTTTTCTGGTAAGACTTTATCTGTTAATAATTTACCTGCACAGTAATGTATCTTATTTACTTCTATTATATTGCATGAATATCTATGGACAGCCCTAATTACTGTGTTCATTTCTTTTTTTAAACTTCTTACTCACTTAAAGGTATAGCTGATGTATAGCTAGCATCAAAGGTAACCTGTCACCTGCTGGCATTGTGGTGGAATCGATTGCTATTATCATATACCTATATTATCATTAGTCTGTATTAATCAGCTTATACATGTTGTCAGTCCATTTTGTTTTTTGGTAAATTGTCAACATTAGTATCTCTCTGTGACATAAAGGAGGGGGCTAGAATTCAAAAATATACATACAGAGGTAGGTTAAAGACCACCATTGACAAGGACATTTTCCCCATATGCAGTAGTAACATACGGATGAAATGGAATCAGTCTCAGTGAGCTATAGATATGGACGGAATGAAAATATATATGTAGTGTTATTTATAACTAACGTGAAATATCTGTGGTATGTTAATGGAAACAAATTACTTCTTAGGATTTCCATAAGTTGTATGTTCACTAATTAGTTTACAGAAACCTTTTGATGCTTAGTAATATAGTAGTAGTTGTTAACGCATGCAGTCAGATAGAAACATGAGGCTGGAACAATGCATATTCTGTTAATATATTGCCATGAGTACATAACAGTTCATTTTAATATGCTGACTTTTTCTGCACTGTTTCTATATAACTTCCATTATATGTGTTGCATACCATATTATGAGAGTAACCTTTGTCATGATGTGTGTCACTGACTGTGGTTGTATATAACAGGCATCTGACATTCTTGGAGTACACATGCTCATTCTGTTTGGATGTACATTAACTGTGGAACAGCATTGCTATGGCACATTGGTTGTGTGGTTGTCCATAAGCTTTTATGATATCTACTACCATGGGTTCAAATCCCACATATGACTATGCAACTTTTAATAGATTGTACATGTGATGATGTTGTTACTTCTTATATATCCAGACATTGTTTTCATACTTATTCTGATTATCTATTCATATTAGTAATACAAATGAAAATGATTGTTTAGCACAGCTTTGCTTTGTAAATGAGATGTGAGATATTCAATTGACATATGCTTGTAACATCACCCTATCAATACTCAAGCCTCCATATAAAGTATAACATTTGCATATCACACTCTCTTGCAGATGCCAATCAGAAGTATGGAAGACAATTTCCCTCACAGAGAGAATGAAATTATAATTGAGGTTCCTCTCCAGCATGATTGCAGTCTTCTCAGATGCACAGGCAATACTGTCTGGAGGAATGAAGTGTGAACAGACCTTCCAAACATGAACAATGCTCTGGGCAGTCACAATAGATCCAGTGACACCTGTCAGTGTTGTTGCTCTGGCATGATCCTTAGTGCAGCTGACAGATTGCTGCTATGAGAGGGTGAGGAATGCCACTGGAGGTCAGCTGCCCTTGCCTCCCAGATGAGATAACAGTGTTACTGGCCTCAAATCATACCACCAGAACATATGTTGTCCACATGCCTAATGCTGACAGTTGTGGATTCTGATTACATCATAGCTGTGGTCCTGTCCTTACTGACTAGTAGTCGCTCAGGTATTTCACCATGTTGGAAAGCAGCCCCGAGACCACTTTCCCTTCATATTGCAACATCAGGGTCACTACCAGAGTGTCACCATGATATTAGTAATGAGGGATCTGCTGAGCACACCACCTGACATTCCTTTCTTTTAGTGTACAGTTCTGTATCAGATACAGCATGTGCTTTAAATGGAAACTGGGTCCAGTCTATTGCACCGAGGATGCAGTAGAAATTAGCTATAACACAAAATTGTTGCATAGGTTCATAGGTTCATACTAGGCTATCTGCCCTAGGGCATTTATAAGCCTAGCCAGAGTGTGTTTGGCTTTCGCCACCCATTTAAAATTAATTTTGCTATATCCTTTTTTGAGGTTAGTATACTGTGCCTCTGTCTAACAGTGACACAGAAGTGATACCCGGGGTAAACCTACGATCTCCCATCCACTCATCAAGATTCCTCTTGAAGAGAGTCAATGAGGGACTCTGCCTAACCTGGACTGGGATTTTATTCCAGAGTGAAGGGAGCCTCTGGGTAATGAATCTGTCCCTCCAGCATGTCCTATTTATTTCAGTGCTGAGGTTCAAGTCTCTCGAGCGCGTAGCTCGATGGGATTTGGATTTTCTGAGGTGCAGCATGTCCACTAATTCCGGGTTGGACGTGGCTTTATACATCAGGCACAGATCGCCTCTGAGCAGGCAGTATGCCACTGAGTAGAGCTGGAGTTTCTTTAACCGGGCAGCATATGGCATCTGTTTGAGCCCTTTGATCCTCTTGGTGAGGTACATTTGGGGTCTTTCCAGTTGCTGCAGGTGTCTGGTAAGGTACATCCCAAAAGGGGCATTGTACTCAATTATGGGCCTGATGAGGGATGAGAAAAGAGGCATGATGACCTCCCCTGATCTAGATGTGAATCCCTTTGTGATTAGGTGGGCTATATAAAATGTTTTTCTAACCACTTTGGCCACGTGGTTGTCAAATGAGAGATTGCTATCAACTTGGGTCCCCAGGTCCCTAATTACTTCTTCTGTACTTAATGGATTACCACCTATGTGGTAATTTGTGGGCACTTTGTTTTTGCCAAAGGGGATGACTATACACTTTTTGGCATTTAGCTTGAGGCCATGGCTCTGGCACCAGTTGTCTGTTTCTATGAGGCCCTTTTGGAGGATGCTTGTGTCGGCTGTAGAGTTGATTATGGCGCCCAGTTTGCAGTCATCTGCAAACTTGGTCAGCCACAGTCCTTCTGTGTTGGCCTGTACCTCCGAGAAATATATACCAAACAATAGAGGTCCCAGAACTGAGCCTTGTGGGACGCCACTTGTAACTGGTTTGGAGTCTGACATGGCTCCAGCAATTCTAACCATTTGGGTTCTGTCCTTGAGCTAGTTTGCAACCCATCTAGTGACATAGGGGTTTATATTTAAGCTGGTGAGCTTATCTATAATGCCCGAGTGGGGTATTGCATCTAAGGCTTTTGCGAGGTCCAGGTAGGCTGTGTGGACCACCTTCCCCTCATCGATGGCCTTGGTGACTGTTTCAAAGAAATTCACCAGGTTTAAGAGGCAGGATCTGCCCTTAACAAAGCCAAACTGGGTAGGATCCAGTGTCTGTAGGTCCCCAATATCTTTATTTATGAGGTCCATGATGATCCTTTAGATAGCTTTGCAGACCAAGCTAGTCAGGCTTATGGGGCAATAGTTTCCAGGATCCATTGAAGCACCACCTTTATCGAGAGGGACCACTGTTGCTGTACGCCACTCTTTGGGTACATATCCTGTAGTAAGGCTGAGATTGAACAGTAGTTTTATGTTTGGGTTTAGCTCTTCTTGGAGTTCATGTAGGACGGAGCCCGGGACACCGTCTGGTCCCACTGATGCTGTGTTTTTTGCTTTGGAGAGGGCAGCTCTTACCTGAGCATCTGAGATGTCGGGGGGCAGCACTCTGCTGGGATAGATATTTGCCCTTTTGGTGGGGAGGGGGGGGAGTTTGCGCTGAACCTGTCAGCTAGGATGTTGGCAATGTATGTGGGTTCGGTGCATTTTTTGTCATTTTGGACTAATTCTGAACATATCTGGGAATTCCCACCCAGGTTCCTAACATAACTAAAGAAAGCCTTGTGATTATCCTTAGTGTCCTGTGCAATTTGTCTCTCGAAGCTGGCCTTAGACAATTTTATGAGTGCCCGTAGTTTTTTTGCTAATACTGATCAAAGATGCCTTCCCTTTTGGGATTTTGCTCTATCATGTAGTAGCTTCCTCCTTCTATTGTATAGTTTGTTTATGGCTGGGGTCCACCAGACAGGACGTCTGCCTTTGGAGGATTGGGTCTTGGTTTTATTTGGGATTGCATGATCCATGCATTCCTGAAGGTGTTCATAGAATGCGTTTATAAAGGATTCTGCGGTCTAGGCCATATTTTCCACAGGCCCGGGGGCTTTGAAGGATTTCACCTCGGTTTTGAGGAGTGTGAAATTTGCTTTAGAGAAGTTTTTCACTGTGGTTTTCAGGGCTGGGGTTGGAGTCGGGATGTGAATATCCAGTGAGATTAGTTTATGGTCTGATCTTACCAGTGAGGGATACACTTCTGGTCTGGAGCATAGAGTCCCCATGTTGGTGATGATCAGGTCCAATATGTTTTCCCCTCTTGTGGGAGTGGTAACAAGTTGTTCCATAGCATTTGAGTTTATAAATTCTAGCAACCTTTGGGCTAGGGTGTTGGAGCTAGAGTAATGCTCCCAGTCTATGTTTGGGTAGTTGAAGTCGGCCAATATAATGGTGTTTGGAGAGACCTTCATATTTTCCAGTGTTCTCATGAAGGCCGAGTGTGGTTCCTGGGTTTGGGAGGGTGGTCTGTAGCAGGCTATAAACTGGAAGGCAGTTTTACCCACTGTTAGTTGCACATGGATAGTCTCTGATGCTTCGTGCTGTGCCACCAACCTGGAGGTGTGGGTATCTTTGACGGATATTGATACTCCCCCTCCTTTTGTGGTTCAGTCCAAGTTTTGGGGCCAAAAAGTATGGTATGAGGTATAACCTGGTAGTGCTGGGGTGCTCTTGGGAGCCTTGAACCAGGTTTCTGTTACTGCACAGATATCAATGTTCTCCATGCTAAGGAGAGTTTCGAGTGCGTGCATCTTGAGGTTTAGACTTCTGGTGTTGAGTAGCATTACTCTTAGTTTCTTATCCCTTGTGATACCTATGGAGGTGGGTTTGTCTTTTGAGCCTTGCCTAAAAAAGGCACTATGGGGGTAGCAAGAGCCTTTGCCAATATCCTAAAGCCCAGGGGTGACAGGTGCAAGCTGTCCCTAGCGAAGCATCGTGGCTTGTCGAGCATGTCATTCCAGGCTGACAGGCATTGGATCCCCTTTGAATGACACCAGTACTTAAGCCAATTGTTGAAATTGATCATCTTGTCTTCATATTGTGGCATCATACTTGGTGAGGGTAAGATGCTACTCAATGTCAGGGTCATAGCGGCCTGGGCTACATGCTCAGAGAGCTCCTCTATGTCTCTTTTCATGTAGTTCAGGGAGGTACGTCTCAGGTCATTCACACCAGCATGGACAATGACTGAGTCATATTTGTACTTGCCTTGGAGTGACCCGAGTGCATGTGTTATGTGGCGGATCCTAGCGCCCGACAGGCAGCTCACCATGACCTTCTCCTTGTTCAGCCTGGTGAGCGGGACGTCAGTGTGCCTGATGATAGAGTCACCTATTACAAGTGTATCAGGTGTGTTGTTTAGCCTTAAGGTCTGTGACTGTTCGGCACACTGGGTTTGTGAGCTATGTGTTGCACTTGTTTTGTTTTGGGATAGCGGTTGCTTGGGTGCCTGCTTTGGAGGTCTCTGCTGCTTAGGCAGATTTTTATTTAGAGCCTCCGAGTATGTTTTTGTGTGTTTATGTGTTTGGTTTGCTGTCATGGTAAGTCTATGTGAGACTGGAATTGTAGTGAGTGTGGTTTCCTTCTCCTCCTGACTGGTTTCACCAGTACTGAGTTGAGAGAGCTTAGCCTCCAGAATGGCTATATGGTTGCATCTCTCACATGTGTTGGAACTTGTTGGGAGGAGGAGAGGGTTGTCTGTGTACATGAGGCAGTTGTAACACTGCCTCAAGATTCCCAGATTCACCAGCTGGACCGGAGAGGAGATTGACAACTGACCTTTGGACATGCTAGAATAGTATTGGGAATTCCTTTATAATTGGAAAAAAAGGGCCAATGGGGAATGAGGTACTCAAGGGGAGTTTGTGAGGGTGTAGTGCTTTTAATATTTTAGTGCTGACTTGTATAATTGCTTTAGTGAGCAAGTGCCAGATAACTTAAATGCAATGTGTTACAGGTAATTTAAATGCAAAAATGACAAACAGTAACTTTCTTTCAAGTGAAACAAGGAAATAAGTACAGTAAGCAATGCAGATATCACTAGGGATCCACAGAAGCGCTGAAAAGCCGCGTTTTAGGTGGAATTAGCATTTCAGGGAAATAACAAACAAACAAACAACAAGCATACAAATAAAGCTAGATTCAGCAGGCCTGGATCTAGTCTATGCTACAGCAAACAAGGTGTACCAATTTCAGTAAGAAACAGTTCAAATATGCAGGCACTATAAGCCTTTAACCAGAAATTCCCAGCTCAGAAGGGCAGAGTCCAGCCTCTCCTCCCACAAGAGTGCAGACCACGAACCTTCTTAATGTAAAATAACTGGCCTGAAGCCCAAGTGCTTAAACCAGAACTAATACACTTTTAGAATAACAGACACTGAGCCCTCAATCAGCAGTTCACAACTTAGAAGGATGTAAGCTACCTGTCCTGCCATCACAGTGCAGATCACAAGCTTTCCTAATGTAAAACAGCTGGTCTGAAGCCCAAGTGCTTAATCCAAAAGACTTAGAATGATAGCTACACTTTAATCAAGTTACTACCAAGCAGTAATAGATACAATTGAATACTTTAAAGAATGCCTGGATTAGTGCTCAAGTTATACAAACAAAGCTAGATTCAGCAGGCCTGGATCTAGTCTATGCTACAGCAAACAAGGTGTACCAATTTCAGTAAGAAGCAGTTCAAATATGCAGGCACTATAAGCCATTAACCAGAAATCACTGCAGTTCTTTAATCCATGACTACTGCTGGGAAGTGGATGTAATCATCCATCTTGGTGCTATTGCTGCCAGGAAATGCAAGAAAATTTGAATTGCAGCTGCCTGGGATACTCCAATGGCATCTTCCTAGTGCTTCTGAAATGTTCCAGGGGCCAGTATACTTAGACTCAGAGAAAGTTTTGTTAACGAGTGTAAAAGTAAAAAATAAATAAATAAATAAAACTGTGTGTGTGTGTGTGTGTGTGTGTGTGTGTGTGTGTGTGTGTGTGTGTGTGTGTGTGTGTGTGTGTGTGTGTGTGTGTGTG